>NW_026868565.1:0-37336 GCF_020745735.1 Hemiscyllium ocellatum | reverse complement strand
GGCAGGTTATGCCTCACAAAACTTATTCAATTATTTGAGGATGTGACAAACACATTGGTGAGGACATGAGTAGTGATGGATGGTGTATATTTGATTTTAGCAAGGTGTTTGATTAGGTTCCCCAAAGTTAGGCTCATTTAGAAAGTAATGAGGCATGGGATACAGGGAACCTGCCTAGTTAGAAAATAAATTGGATGGCCCATAGAAGACAGGGTGAGATTACATGGATAGTTTTCAGCTTGGAGCACGGTGACCAGTATATTCTGAAGGGATTAGTTCTGGGACTCTGCTTTTTTGGTGATTTTATAAATGACTTGGATGAGGAAGTAGAAGTATGGGTTGGAAGTTTGCCAATGACACGAGGTTGGTGGAGTTGTCGATAGTGTGGAGGGCTTTTGTATGTTGCTAGAGGACATGGCAGAGCTGGGCTGAGAAGTGGCCAGATGGAGTTCAACCTGGGAAAGTGTGAAGTTATTCAATTTGGAATTTTCAAATTTGAGTGCATATTTTCGGATTAATATGAAGGATTCATGACCATGTGGAGAACAGAGGGATCGTGGGGTGCACGATCCATACATCCCTCATGGCTGACATCCAAGGGATAGGTTTATTGAGACGTATATGTGTGTTTGGCTTTCATTCGCAGGAAAATTGAGTTTAAGAGAACGAGGTTATGCTGCAGCTCTATGGATCCCTGGTAGACTACACTTGGAATATTGTGTTCAGTCTGATCACCTCATTATACATAGAATGTGAAGCTTTAGAAAAGGTGCAGATGAGATTTACCAAGATGCTGCCTGAACTAGAAGGCATTTCTTATGGAAAAAAGGTTGAGGGAGCGGGGCCTTTGGTCATTGCAGTGAAAGAGGGTGAGAGTTTGCTTGATAGATTTTTATAAGATGATGAGAGGCAGATATAATGGATAATGAAAGAGTTTTCCCCACAAAGTGGCATAATTTTTAAGGTGAATGGGGGAAGTTGTGGGGAGATGTCAGAGATATATTTCTTTATAGATAGTGGTGGGTGCGTGGAATGCACTGCCAGTGGTGGTAGTAGATTCAGATCCATCAGCGACTCTTGGAAAGCACATGGATAATAGGAAAGTGAAGGGCATGTTGGTTAGTTTGATCTTAGAGTAGAGATAAATGGTCGGAACAACATCGTGGCCAAAGGGCCTGTACTGTGCTGTACGTTCTATATTCTATGGAATGAAATGAAAAATTATTATATATTAGAAACATATAGATTTTCAAAATTCTATAACATACTTAAGAATAATGATAAATTTCATCTTGCTGTTTGACTGTGCTATCTGCAAAAATGAACAGGAATTGTTGCAGGGAAAAGTAATTAGGTTTTTCTCAATTTATAAGGCTGGGATTACACAGATCATTCAAATGAGCAAAATTCACATTTTAAACAGTGATGTCAGAGATAGTTTCTTTATAGATAGTGGTGGGTGCGTGGAATGCACTGCCAGTGGTGATAGTAGATTCAGATCCATCAGCGACTCGAAGCGACTTTTGGATAGACACATGGATGATAGTAAATGAAGGGCGTGTTGGTTAGTTTGATCTTAGAGTAGGTTATTCAACTCAGATACATATGCTTCCTTTATGGTTCTGTGGTGCTCACTCACTCATTTCCTTCAGTTTTACATCAATTTCACACTGTAATGTGAGGGTGGAATGATTTGCAAATATAAATACTCCAAACGAAACGCCTCACAGGTCAGGAACTGTTTTTGCTACTTTCATCACTCACAAGGAACAGGAAAATAAAGGTTCAGTCACAAATCTTACAGGAACATAGCGGTTATAATCACCAGGAAAGGCTGAACAGCTCAAAACGCTTTTCTCAAGGAAAGAGGAGGCTCAGAGAAAACAAGTAGAAAGCTTTGTGTCTGTGTTTTCAGAGATTTGAGGTTGAAATCATTGGTTGAAAGCATGCTTCATTGCCCCAGATCATCAAAGGTGCTATCTAAATGTGCATCTTGCTTACTATCTGTCTGAGTTAACAGCAGACGAACAGGTCAGTGTCTGTGTGTTTTTCCAAATCCCTGATTGAATCTGTCTCCCCCAACAAACTCAGGTGCCTCACCACACTCTGTGTCACGGAGAAACTCTGCCGTTACAATGAGAACTATCTTTGCTGTCACCTCTCCTCGGATTCCGCCTAATCCCCACTTCCCTTCATTAAATCCCAGCTGCCACTATCCACCCACATGGACATGTTGAAGAGCTTCAAAGGAAAATGGATTGAAACCGAGAGTTCAATCGACAGAATGAAAGAGGAAGAAGGAAATAAACGGTGATTGTGGATCCCAGCGGATACAACCACTGAGCATAGCAGGTTTTAGTTCAAACACAGGAGGTTTGTTCAGTCAGTAACAGTGTGTTCGACATGGAGGTGAAGTGAGCAGTGAGGGGAAATGTTGCTGAAAGCTACAGATGGACAACTTTCATTGGAACAGGAGGAGGCCATTCAGCCCCTCGACTTTGCTCTGCCATTCAGGATGATCATAGCTGATGTGTGACCTAATGTACAATTTTTGAAACCCTTTAATTTCATCAAAAACTCCTCTGCAACAGGCAAGATGAGCATTGGAAAACTAAACATCTGCAAATGTTGGAAATCACAAATAAAAACAGAAATTGCTGGAAAAATTCAGTAGGTCTGGCAGCATCTGTGGAGAGTGAACCGGTCGTGTCCAGTGACAGTCAGGTGACCAGCTGCAGCTGACCATTCTGCCTGTTCTGGAACCCTCTCTGGAACAGGTTCTGGTGCGAGGGAATGAGATTGTCAATGACAACTGAGAGAAACAGTAGGATGCACTCAATTAGAATTAGGAATTTACTTACCCCTCCCAATGGGACACTCACCGACACAGTCACACTGCGGAGAGGCTGTTCACCTGCCCCACGTATGGGGAGGGATTTACTCGATCTCACAATCTGCTGAGGCACCAGAGATGGCACAGTGGGTTTAGACCCTTCACCTGTTCCATGTGTGAGAAAGGATTCATTCAAATCTCTCACCAGCAGAGACATCAGTGCATTCTCACTGGGGAGAGGACATCCACCTGCTCAGTGTGTGGGAAAGCATTCACTCTGTCCTCTGACCTGCTTAAACACCAGCGAGCTCACTCTGGGAAAAGGTCATTCACTTGTTCCCAGTGTGGGGGGAGATTCACTCAAATGCAGCACCTGCGGAGTCCCCAGTGAGTCCACACAGGGCGAGGGCATTCAGATGCTGTGTGAGAGAAGTGATTCATCCTGCCCACTGAGACCCCAGCGGATTCACACTGGGTAGGAGCTGTTCACCCCTCTGTGTGACAAGGGATTTGCTGCATCTTCAACACGATTGAGAGACCAGTGAGTGCTCACAGGGAAGTGGTCATCCACCTGCTCCGTGTGGACTGCAGGACTCTGACTTTGATGTTACTATTCATCAGAGTCAGGAGTGGCCCTTGTACATGATGACACTGTTGCAGTATTGATGTTGTTGTTGTTAACCACATTAACTGGGCTGGAGTTGACTGAACTTACATTGCCACTCTCTAAACCTCAGGATGTCTCTCTGGCAGGATGTCTCTACAAACAGCAATGGGACAATGAGCAGGGATCATCTGTTTTAATTTAAATTGTGATAATAGCACTCCTGCTTCACAGCACTAGGTACAAGGTTGGAGTCCCCACATTCTCCCCCTGATAGTGTGGGTCCCCTCCAGGTGCTCTGGTTTCCTCCCACAGCCCAAAGATGTGCAGGTTAGGTGGATTGGTCGTGCTACCTTGTCCACAGTATCCAGGATTGTGCAGACTAGGTGGACCAGCCATGGGAAATGCAGTGTTACAGTGATAGAGTGCTCTGGGCGTGATGTTCTTCGGATGGTCGGTGGGGTTTGATGGGCCAATGCTCTCCTTCCACACTGTCGGGATTCTATTCCATGATTGAGGATAAAGGCTACACAGCCGGGTGTCCTTGGAGAAGGAGCATGTGGTGTGTATCAATGTTCTTGATGCCTTTAGATAGAGGTGGGTATCGCAGGGATACAGTGCTTTATCTCCACCGCTGCCCCCTCACCCCCAACTCTACTTTGATTTTGTCCTTTTCTCACTCTGTCACTTGTAATGGTTTGCTTGGCCCGTAATGGGCTTTGTTTGGAAATATTCAATTGGTTACACAAATGGTTTACTGCGGGTGATTATATGTCTAGATTAGAGTGATGCTGGAAAATCACAGCAGGTCAGGAGCCGGAAAATCAACATTGTAGCAAAAGCCCTTTTCCAGCACCACTCTAATCTAGGCTCTGGTTTCCAGCATCTGCAGCCCTCACTTTTTCACTGCTGGTGATTATATGTTAATCAAAAGCCAAATGGTGTAATGATGATTTTGATGGTGGGAAGGTTGCTGTGATAATATTTCTGGTCAGAGAAATGGGGAAAAAGAACGCTTCACAGCTCACAGAGTGAGACCTTAAAAGCAGTTAAATCAAACCAAAGGTTCAGACAGGGAGGGAGCTTGAGTAGCTGGAAAGTGGTGGTGTCCGGGAATAGACAGGATTTTGTTTTACAGAGGTTGAAAGTTTTAAAACTGTTATATTCAGACAGATTATTTTCTTTAATTTATTTGCTGTTCAAAAAACTTTCACAACATTTTAAAATTTATCTTTAACACAAGGTTTGTAAATGTTAAATAAAATCCATCAAACCATCGCTCACTGAAACCTGTTGTGGAAGTGCAATCTCTTGGAGAATCCCTGCCCACTCCTTCCTACCCGGCTCCATGACTATATACATACCTGGGAGATAGCAGCAGGAGGAGACCATTCAGCCATTTCAATCCTGCTCCACCATTCAATGGGAAACAGCTGACCATCCAGCTCAGTCTCCTGTTCCTGCTGTGTTCCAATCCCCTTTCAGGACTCTACCTCGAAGAACTATATCTAAGTCTTCCTTTGGTTTTACTGCCTTTTGTTCCAGTGACGTTGCGGTGTTACTGTGTGGGTGTAGGCAGGGGTAATGTGATGGTGCTGCCTCCTGGAGGATGCACTCAGCGTCCCTCATCATCCTGCAGTAACATCAACTGGTTTCAGCAACTAGAGATAGAAACCATTTCCAGGATATGGGCATCACTGGCTCAGCCAGCATTTATTCCCCATCTCTAGTTACCCTAGAGAAGGTGGTAGAGAGCTGCTGTCTTGTACCATTCACAGTCCATTTGGCACAGAGAGAACGACAATGCTGTGTGGGAGTGTGTGCAGGATTTTGGCCGAGTAATTCTCTATCTTTGGTTCTTCAAATGCTGGTTAACTTAATCACAATCTGCACATGAGTTTGAGATTTCAGTCTGCAAACCTTCACCATCTCGCACCCTGTATAAAGGGATATGTACAGGTTAGAAATTCAGAACAGACAATTCTAGTTTCTCTGGAATATCTTTTTCCCCTTTCTTCCCCCAAAGCTGTAACCCTCCAGCCCACTTACTCTCTCCCACCATTCTGACTCTGCTACCCCCTAGTGTACACCCTCCCCATTCTCATGGAGTTACTGGTAAACAGATCCATGCCACCACTTCCAGTCCCTGGTTAGACTCTGCACCCTTTCTGGGTTCACTTCCTTTCCCTTCAGTTGCTGCAAGTCAATAATGTAACAGCAGAATGAAACAAAAGGAAACAGAAAGGGAGGTGGCAGATCCTGGACAGAAGAGGGTCCTTCAGGCTGGGAGAATGGGTCAGATTCTTCTTTGATGCCCATTGGTCGATTCCCAGCATTACAATGAATTGGGGATGGAGAGTGGTCCTACATGGGTGTGGTGACACTTTGACCCCCCAGCAGATCAATACAATAAGCAGATGCATTCCTCCTCCAGCCAGTGTGAAAAACTTTCCGCAAAGTATACTTACCCAAAGCATATGTTCCAAAACCCGCCCACATTCTGTACATGTACACACGCGTGGTCCCTGCCTCAGGGATTGTGGGAGTTGTAGTCCCCATGAAGCCACTGGAGCCCTGTCTCGAGAAAGTGAATGAAAGTATAGGCTGGAGGATGTTGTGTATAGGATCCCCATTCAGACAGACAGGACCTGTGGGCTGTCACTGGGTTTTACTGAGACATCTGCTTCCACAACCTGATTTTCTGATGTAAGGAATATAGATTCAGTCAACTGGGGGTGGGGAGGTTCATAGGAGGAGCAGATTTTAAGTAGAGGTGGCTCAATGGTTAGCATTGCTTACTCACAGCGTCAGGGACCTGGATTTGATTCCAGCCTTAGGCGACCCTGTGGAATTTACATGTTCTCCCCGTGTCTGTGGGGTTTCCTCTGGGTGCTCCAGTTTCATCTCACATTCCAAATATGTGCAGGTAAAGTGGATCGGCGATGCTAGATTGCCCACAGTATCCATGCATGCGCAGGTTAAACCATTAACCATGGGAAATACAGGGAATGGGTGAGTCTGAATGGGATGCTCATTATAGGATCGGTGTGGACTCCATGGATGAATACCCTGTTTTTGCACTGTAGGGATTCTATTCTATTCTCTGTGGAAGAATGTACCTATCTCAATGTGCTGTAAATCTGTGGAATTCCTATTCAAAATACAGTGGATGCCAGGACAAAGAGGAAATTTACTGAAGAGATACCGATGTTGAATTTGCAATGAGATGAAGGGTGAGAGAGAGCAGGTGGGAAAATCCAGCTGAGACCGAGGTGAGCTCAATCATCACCGTATTAAATGGTGGGGCTGGTTCGAAGGGCTGCATTGCCTCTCCTGTGCCCAGTGCTCATCTTCTTACGGTAATAACTGGAAAGCTGAATCCAAAACTCACCACCTTCACCAAAGGAGATTTTGGAAAATGCAGGATAGTCAGGTGGATTAGCATTCCAAACTTAGATAGTGAGGAAGCGTGTAGGAGATAATGATTTTGCAATTTTAAACTGAGATGAGTTAAAAATCACACAACAGGTTATAGTCCAACAGGTGTAATTGGATCATGATGAAGGAGCAACGCTCCGAAATCTAGTGTACTTCCAATTAAACCTGAAGGACTATAACCTGGTGTTGTGTGATTTTTAACTTTGTACACCCCAGTCCAACATCGGATTCTCCAAATCATGTAAACTGAGGGGAGACAGTGATTTATGGTTTTAGACTGTGTAGTACATTCACACCGTCCAGAATACTCTGTTGTGAATATCCATCCTGTACTTTATTACAAAGCCAAGGTCTCTGATAATGAAAACCAAAACACCCAGATAACATCGCCTCACCTTGTAATCTGATAAAAGACTTGTGAAAAGTATGGTTGAATTTAGAATACAGTTGGAAAGCGGGAAGATTGAATCCAATCCAGATCATGTGCTTAAACAAAGGAGACTACAATAGGATGGGACAGGAGTTGGCTAATGTAGACTGGAAGCAAAGACTTTAGGTGGGGACAGTTGACAGACAGTGGAGAAATATCAAAGGATATTTCAAACTGCTCAGCAAAAGTATATATCAGGGAAAAGGAAGGACTGTAGGAAAAGGAGTAATCTGCCCTGGGTGGCTCAGGAAATAAGGGAGTCTTATCAAATTGAAATAGAAAACACACAAATTGGCAAAGAGCAAGGAGAAACTAGGAGATTAGAAAAACTTTAAAGATCAGCAGAACGTTAAATGGGATTGGGGGAGACAAGTGATGAGTAGCTGTCCCCAGGGCAAGAATAGCAGTTTGCACTGCTAGAGGGGAACCTATTGTGTGGGGAACATATGGCCTCTGTCATTTTTGAAACACGAAACTGTGACAATAGAGATAATCCTGATCAAGTTCAAAATCACAGCACATGCCTAAAGCTTGTACTTCCAAATAATCCTGTTGGACTATAACCTGGTGATGTGTGTTTTTTTTTAAACTTTGCCCACCCCGCTCTAACACCAGTTCTTCCACATCAGAATCCTGACAGACAGCCCAGCTGAAACTGAAGTGCCTGTCAGATACCTCACTGAGCCACAGGGGCGTGGGGGAGGGGTATGTGGTTTAACCACAAAGTGCTGAGCTGAACTCGACTTTTTAACTGCCATCGCCATGGAGAGAATACTGAGAGGCAGCATCCATTCAAAACCACAAACCACAAAGGTATAAGAATGGGAGCCATACATCGGACAAGCGAGGAGTTACCTGATGCTGCCTGGAGGTGTTCTGCATGTACACTATCCAGGTAACTGCCATGGCTCATCAATAAAGACCCAAAGAAGACCTCTCAGAGTTCTGCTAACGTAGTTATTCCTATCCAGCAGGGTTCAGGAATAGGAGTACACAGCAGTCAGTCTTCACAGTGGATGATACGAAGAACATGCCAAGAATTGATAAAGAAACTGGGGAAGGTGAGGAAAAAGAAATAACCATTATCACAAAAGCGTTAGAGCTGGGCAAGCTAATGGAGCTAAAGGTAGATAAGTCTCTTTGCACAGATGGAATACATCCCAGGGTGCTCCCAGAGATAGCAGGAGAAATAGTAAATAGACTTGGAGTTAGAGCCCTACAGCAGAGACAGGCCCTTTGGCCCAAACTGACCAGAATGTCCATCCACACTAACCCCATTTCCCTGCACTTGGCCCATCTGCTTCTGACCCTTTGCTATCCATGTATTTGTCCAAATGTCTTTTACCTGTTGTTAATATACCCACCTCAACCACTTCCACTGGCAGCTCAGTCCTTATACATACCACCCTCTGTGTAAACCTGTTGCCCCCTCAGCTTCCCTTTTATTCTTTCTCCTCTAACCTTCAACTGATTCCTCCACTCCTTGATTTCCTGGGAAAGAGACTGAGTGCATCACCTTACCCAAGCCTCTCATGATCTTATACACTTCTAGAAAAGATCCCCCCTCTGTTTCCTCTGCTCTAAACAAAAAACAAAAATCCTCGCCTGTCCAACCTCTCCCTATAATTCAGACCCCTGAGCCCTGGCAAAACTTCTTGTAAGTTTCGTCTGCACTTTTTCCAGTTTAATAACTGAAACCTACGTTACATTCATCACATTTCCAGTATTTCCCCATGGCACTGGAACCGACGTGACAACACTAATGGATAAAAAACCATGATCGAGAATCAACTCCTTTACAACAATTCCATTTTCATTGCATTTTCCATGTTGCAGGTATCCTTGTGTCTTTCTGATTGCATGGTTAATTTAAAACTTATCCTCATACAAATCTGTGACTTAATTGTCCCTTGGAAATGTGCCATGTTTTTTCAGACTTTTAAAAGCAAATTAAATCTCTCTCCACAGTCACCACGCTAACATGGACTTGGCTGTGTCTCAGTATTTTTTCCAGACACACTGACATTTGAAATATTTGCCCACGGACAGAATACACACCTTTCCTTCCACATGAAAAGGCCAATGATATTCAGATCGGCACGGATCAAGTAACCATCGGGTCTGAACATGAAGCTCAATTTGAATTTCTCATCCACAAATCTGCCCGTTCAGTACCCGACAACTGAGAAAACAAGTCACCACCGTTAACACAGGATGGAAATTCATGAGACAATTATAGTATTAAATTGTAGTTTCTTTGTTCCCCCAAAACATTAAATCTCAGTCTCACAATTTCTCTCTTCTGTGAGCTGAAATCCAAACCAATCTCCTCACTCCTTTCCTTCACACCCAGCTCTAACTCACTCTCTCTCTATTTGAATTCAGCTTCCTAGCTCCTGCCTGCAGACAAAGAACCAAAAAAAAGGGTGGCATGACAGCACTAGGGTCCCAGGTTCAATTCTCCCCGTGCCTGCGTGGGTTGCCTCCGGGTGCTCCGGTTTCCTCCCACAATCCAAAGATGCACAGGCCAGGTGAATTGGCCAAGCTAAATTGCCCAGTGTTAGGTGCATTAGTCAGAGGGAAATGGGTCTGGGTGGGTTACTCTTCCGATGGTCAGTGTGGGCTGGTTGGGCCGAAAGGCCTGTTTCCACACTGTAGGAAATCTAATCTAATCAAGTCAAATCAATGAGTCTGACTCGGAGCCTCCTGGGTGTTAGTGAATCCTCCCCAAACCTCTCAGGGGAATGGGTGTTAGTGAATCCTCCCCAAACCTCTCAGGGTTCCCTTCTGGGCAGAACGAACTGATTTTTTTTCCACAATCTGGAACCTCTTATTTATTTTCCCCACTCCCATCCTCTGATGAGAATCATCCTGCACACACTGGCCAAAATCATATCTGGTTGAACTAAAATGAATCAAGTTTGAACTTTAATTGCAGGCCCATCTTTGTTCATTTCCATAACATTCCCGAGTTCTGATAACTTTCTGCAAAATGCTCCCCACACTGATACGCTGACCACTTGTCATGATACCGGGGGAGGGGCCATTCCCCTGGGTCCTGTTCTCAGAGGGAGGAAGGGAGGGAGCTGCCAATGACAGATTAATCCCACACACCCACAGCCTCCCTTCCTGGCACTGACCCATACTGCACATACGCCACCAATTGCCCAGCACTGTGCCTGTGCACTGGTCTCCCTTCCTACAGAGCATGCTCCAGATCACACAGGAGCCCTGGTGATTGACAGCAGCTGCTGCCCAATAGGGTGAAGGGGCGGGGCTGGAGGACTGGGACAATGGGATTGTAAACAATGAATGAATGTGGAGGGACACGGGGAATGGACAGGTCAGTGAGGGACAGGAGCAGTGCAGCTGGATCCTGGACAAACTGAGCAATGGGAGAGTCTAACAGGAGAGAAACTACAGGAAGGTTCTGTTTGGAGGCTCAGGCAGGGACAGCTGGGAGACAGTATGGCCTGGTTGCTTGGGCTTGGGCCTTTTCAAAGATGCTGTTACTCAACCCTGAACCCGATCCTCCTGGCCCAGAGGTAAGGACACGACCACCATTTCCTGGTGGGCTAGTGGAAAGAAGGGAAGATGTTCTCAATCTCACTCACATGGAAACTCCATGAGCTCCTCCCACTTACTTTCGACGGTGAGGATGGAGGAGGCACAGCAGATGGGAGGGGGTTAGGGATATAGG
This sequence comes from Hemiscyllium ocellatum, assembly GCF_020745735.1. Lineage (NCBI taxonomy): Eukaryota > Metazoa > Chordata > Chondrichthyes > Orectolobiformes > Hemiscylliidae > Hemiscyllium > Hemiscyllium ocellatum. Next base: position 26,331 of record NW_026868565.1, on the reverse strand, counting down.
GACTGCCTTTCCAAAGGAACCCACGTGTGTTGGTGATATTAACAAGATACAATACAAAGTCACTAACACAAAGCTGGTGTACATGAACTTCATCCAGAATATTAACACCTATAACTGGGTGACACCGACCCCAATGTACAGAATTAAGTCGTGGATATTAATAATGGCATTGTGTGTGAGAAATCACGTCTCATGAATTTGAGTCAATTCTTCTGAAGTAACAACAAAGAGGATTGACAGTGCAAAGCGGTGGAGATGAACTACATGGTCTTCAGTAAGACATTCATCAAGGTTCCCCATGGGAAACCGGTTAGCAAGATTAGATCTCATGGAATACAGAGAGAACTAGCCATTTGGATACAAAACTGGCTCAAAAATAGAATACAGAGGGTGGTGGCGGAAGGTTGATTTTCAGATTGGAGACCTGTGACCAGTGGGGTGTCACAAAGGATCGGTGCTGGATCCACTAATTTTCATAATTTATATTAATGATTTGGATGTGAATATAGGAAGTAATGTTAGTAAGATGACATCAAAATTGGAGGTGTAGTGGACAGTGAAGAGGATTACCTCAGATTACAACAGGATCTTGATCAGATGGTTGAATGTGCTGAGAAGTGGCAGATGGACTTTAATTTAGATAAATGTGAGGTGCTGCATTTTGGAAAAGCAAATATTAGCAGGGAGTATACACTTAATGGTAAGGTCCTCGGGAGTGCTGCTGAACAAAGAGACCTTGGAGTGCAGGTTCATAGCTCCTTGAAAGCAGAATCGCAGGTAGATAGATTAGTGAAGATGTTTAGTATGCTTTCCTTTATTGGTCAGAGCACGGAGTATAGGAGTTGGGAAGTCATATTGCGGCTGTACAGGACATTGGTTAGGTCACGCTTAGAATATTGTGTGCAATTCTGGTCTCCTTCCTATCAAAACAATTTTGTGAACCTTGAAAGGGGTCAGAAAAGTATTACAGGCATGTTGCCAGGGTTGGAGGATTTGAGCTACAGGGAGACGCTGAATACACCGTTTTCCCTGGAACGTTAGAGGCTGATGGGTGACCTTATAGAGGTTTATAAAATCAGTAGGGGCATGGATAAGGTAAATACACAAGGTCTTTTCCCTGCGGTGGGGAGGAGGTACGATGGGAGGTGGGAGACAGAGGGGGGAGACCAAAAGTGGAGGGTGACGGTTAGTTTGTAGATCTACAACACAACCCTGTTCCTGTTTTCTCCCCATCTCCTTCAAGCCCTCTGAAGGGCTCAGCACAAGTGCACAGTCCCTGGACAGTAGAGCTTCAGGGTGACCAAGTGCTGAAGGTTGCATTTGGGACACTGACCTTTATTGTTCTGTGCACTCATCAATAAATGGACCTGGGTTCAATTCCACTGTCCTGGATTCATGTCTGTGGCCACAGACACGCCTGTCTCTGACCCTGACTACTGGATCCCCTGTCACTATAGCTCTGCCATTCTCCTTCCTCCCGTTCTGTGCAGCAGAGCTCTCTGTGGTGTCATGGACCTGGCTGTTGCTGATTTCCCCTGAGAGTCCACCCCACCTGTTCCCCCCATTATAGAATCCCAAGCAGTGCACAATATCTGTCTGAGAAGGGGGAATGATTACTGGGGAGTCCTGCACTCCCTTCCTGAGCCTTTTAGTTGATCTGATGGTCACCCATTCCCTTTCTGCCTGTGTAACCCTCACCTGCAGTGTGACTAACTCACTGAACGTGCTGCCCATAATATTCTCAGTATTGCTCCACAGTGAGTCCACTCTCAGCTCCAGGTCTGAAAAGCAGTTTCCCAGTAGCTGCAGATGGGCACTCATCCTGCACACATAGCCGTCACGGACACTGGAAGTGTCCCTTATTTCCCACATTGTACAAGAGGAGCATACCACGGGTCTGAGGTCTCCTGTCACAACGTCTCTCTAGTTTCAGCTAGTTACTCCCATTAAGAGAATTTAAATGAGTAGCAACTATCTTTCACTTCAAACATTTCCATTACATTCAAAAGCCATTCCCTGTGAATTTCTAGTCAGATCCATGCTCCCCACCAACCCACCGTCCCCTCCCAGCACCTTCATTTGCCACTGCAAGAGGTGTAAAACCTGTGCCCACACCTCAAAAGGGCCCTTCCACATCCAGCAGAGATTTTCCTGCGCATCCAAACACCTCACCTATTATGGCCTTTGCTTTCGATGTGGTCTCCTCTCTACTGGGGAGTTGACAAAGAACACCAACTTGCAGAATGTTTCAGGGAACATTTCTGGGATGCATGCACCAACCAACTCCACCATCCTGTGGCCGACCACTTCAACTTCCCCACCCACTCCGCCAAGGACATTCACGTCCTGGGCCACCTCCACCACCAAATCCCAGCCACCCGACGCCTGGAGAAAGAAAACCTCATCTTCCACATTGAGACCCTTTAACCACAGAATCAAGGTTTCCTCATCTCCCCTCCCCTGCCTTATCCCAGATCCAACCCTCCAACTCGACACCACCCTCTTGAACTGTCCCACCTGTCCATCGTCCTTTCCAATTATCCACTCCACCCTCTCTCCATTACCCTCCACCTACATCTACCTATTGCCTTCCTAGCTCCCTTCCCACCAACCGGACCCACACTTCTTATTTATCTCTCAGCCCTCTTACTCCCTCCCACCCCACCCAATCCCGGCATTCCTGATAAAAGGAATATGCCGAAAACGTTGATTCTCCTGTTCCTGAGATGCTGCCTGATCTGCTGTGCTTTTCCAGTGCCACACGTTAACACAAGCTGGAAGAACAACACCTCATCTTCTACTTGGGGACCCTGCACACCTCCATCCCCAGTATCAAATTCAATAATTTCACGTCCTGAACTCTCCAATGACCTAGCGCCCTAGCCTCTTAACCCACACACAAGGCCTTGTTATCACATAGCCTGCCATTACACATTAGCTATAGTTAGCCACGAACAGTCCCCAGAAACAGCTATTCACCCTCCCCCAGCCAGATCGTTATCCACTCCTTTGTCCAACTGCTCTTGGACTATATCACCACCTATCATTTACTCCTTAACCCCTACCTTCTGCATATAAACCGACATTAATTTTCAGTAACATCAGTTCTGAGGAAGGGTCAGCGGATCCAAAATGTTAACTCTGATTTCTCTTCACAGATGCTGCCAGACCTGCTGAGTTTTACCAGTACCTTCTGGTTGTTGTGCGAGATTTACAGCATCCGCAGTTCTTTTGGTTCTAATTTACCAGGAATTTCTAATTCAGGTCTAGCAGCCTAAAACTGTGCGTTTATAAACCCTCCCAGTCCACAATAGCTCCATTTCTTCACCAGACTTTGCAGTCTCTCCCACTCCCTTCACACTCACTAGGTCCCCCCCCCCCCTCACCGTGACACTGTGCCTGCACAGCTCATGGCCATGTGTTGGCCTGCTGGACCCACCCCAATTCACTCCCATTGGCTGGAGGATCACGCCAATTCTCCTATTGGTCTGAAGCTGCTGTCAATCACCCGGGCCCCATTGTGACATGAGTGGGCTCCTCCCAAGAGCATCGGATGCTGAGGGGTGACCTCATAGAACTTTATAAAATCATGAGGAGTATGGATGGGAAAAATAGACAAGGTCTTTTCCCTGGGGTGGGGGAGTCTAGAACGAGAGGGTGTAGGTTTAAGGTGAGAGGGGAAATATTTAAAAGTGACCCAAGAGGCAACTTTTTTTCACACTGAGATGGGTGCCTGTATGGAATCTTCTGTTCAGGAAAGTGGTGGAGGCTGGTACAGTTACACCATTTGGCATCTGGATGGGTATGTGAATAGGAAGGGTGTAGAGGGATATGTGCCAAATGTTGGGATATCTGGTCGGCATGGACCAGTTCGACCAAAGGGTCTAATTCCATGCTGTATGTCTCTATGACTCTGCCCTGGGATAAGCTTCATCATTCACAGTGAATGAGGCAGTAACACAGAGGACAAGGGTTTGGGGCTATTCAGCTGTACTGGCCGCTCTGGACATGGTGCCAGTCTATCCCAACTCACCTCCCATTTGTCTGTAGACCTCCAAATCCTTCCTTAAAAAAGTTACATTCTAAATTCGTTTTCTCAATAACTACTGGATCTGCATCCAGCTGGCGGACAAACTGTTCCAGATGCTCAGAACTTAGTGAGTACAATAATCTTCACATTTTTAACCTATTTTATTAGCCATTTACCTGAAGGTAGTTACTCAAAATTGTGACGTTAATAATTTCTCCCTCTGTCTCTCTGTAAATTAAATATCCTGCAAAGAAATCTGCTCCTGGTCGAAATTCCTGCCTAACCTTCTCAGCTCCAAGAAGAATTAGTTGATCTTCTGCTAACTCTCCATAAAATAGAAACCCATCTTAATTTTAGTAGTGCCATAAAGATGTACAGCAGAGAAACAGACCCTTCGATCCAAAACTTGTCCATGCTGACCAGATATCCTAAATTAATCTCATCCCATCCACCAGCACTTGGCGTATATCCTTCTAAACTTTTGCTAATCACATACAACATCTCAAAGGCATAATTGGGTAATTGTACCAGCCTCCACACTTTCTCTGGCAGCTCCTTCCACACACGTACCGTGTTCAGCTGGAAACATTGCCCCTTAAATCTCTTTTCAATCTTTTCCCTCACACCTGAAGCCTGTGCTCTAAGCTTTGGACTCACATATCCTGGGAATAAGACCCTGGGATTTCACCCTATCCTTGCCCCTCACAACTGTATCCGATGCTCCGGGGAAACAGCCCCAGCCTATTCACCCTCTACCTATATAGCTCAAACCCTCAAACCTGGCAACATCTTTGCACATCTTTTCCGAACCCTTGCAAGTTTCACAATATCATTCCGATAGCAGGGAGACCAGGACTGAAAGCAGAATTCCAGAAGTGGATGAATCAATGTGCTGTGCCGCTGCAAAATGACGTCCCAACTTCACTACTCAAATGTACTGACCAGTAAAGGCAAGTACACTAAACACCTTCTTCACTACCCTGCCTATGATTCCACTTTCAAGGAACTATGAATCTGCACTCCAAGGTCTCTTTGTTCAGCAACACTCCCCAGGACCTTCCCATTAAATGTATAATTCCTGCCCTCATTTGCTTTTCCAAAATGGAGGATCTCACATTTATCTGAAATAAACTCGATCTGACAATCCTCAGCCCATTTGATTGAAGTCCCATTGTACTCTGAGTTAACCTTCTTCGCTGTCCAGTACACCTCAAATTTTGATGTCTACTGTAAACCTACTAACTATACCTCATATATTCACAGAAATCATTGATATAAATGATGAAAAGCAGTGAACCCTGCACCGATCCTTACACCATATTGCTCATCACAGGCCTCCAGTCCGAAAAGCACTATCCTCCGTCCCCAACCTTCCCGCCAATTTGTATATAATAGCTGGTTCTCTCTGCATCCCATGGTGTCTAACTTGCTAACCAGTCTGTTATGTGGACCTTTTTGAATGTCTTTCTGAAGTCCAAGTTAGTGATGTATGTACAAAGCCATGCTGACTATTCCTAATCACTTCTTACATTTCCAATTACATATAAACCTGTCCTTCAGAATTCCTTCCAACACCTTGTCTGCCACTACCCTCAGGCTCACCGGTGTACTGTTCCCTGGCCTTTCCTCATCACCTTTCTCAAATAATGGTGCCTGTCTTGCAGCGCCTCACCTGTGGCTATCGGTGATAGAAATATCTCAGCGAGGGACCCGAAAATCACTTCCCTAACTTCCCACAAAGATTTGGGATACACCTGATCAGGTCCCACAGATTTACTCAGCTTTCTGTATAAGACATCCCGTACAACCTCCTCTGTAATATGGACAGTTGTCAAGATATCACTATTTATTTCTCCAAACTCTCTAGCTTCCATATCCTCTTTCAGTAAAAGCTGACATGAAATCCTTGGGTAGTATCTCTCCCACCTTCTGTGGTTCCACAGACAGCCTTGTTGATCTTTGAGGGTCCCTATTCTCTGCCTGGTTACTCTTTTGTCCTTAGTGTTTGGTAGAATCTCTTTGGATTGTCCTTAAACCTCTTTCCCCCCCAAAGCTATCTCTTGTAGCCTTTTTGCCCTCCTGTTTTCCCTCGAGTGTACTCCTATTGCCCCTATACTCTGAGGGATTCATTAAAACCCAGCTGTCTGTACCTGCCATATCCCTCCATCTTTTTGACCAGTCCCTCAATTTCCCTAGACACACAGCATTCTCTACACCTACCAGACTTGGCCTTAACAGGAACATACTGTCTATGTTCTCTTGTTGTCTCATTTTCACAGGCCTATGGAGGCAATCGCAGATGAGGACATAGAAACAGTCATTCTCAGTAAAGAGGTAGTGTTGGGAAAGATAACAGCCCAAAAGTACATGGGTCTCCTGGCTGTGATGGAATGCATCCCAGGGGACTAGAAGAGATGGTGAAGGGTGCATTGTCCTTCCTTGCTAGAGGGATAGTTATGCTGCAGCTGTACAGGGTGCTGGTGAGGCCACACCTGGAGTACTGGAATACAGGTTTGGTCTCCTGACACTGGAGGGGGTGCAGAGGAGGGTCACTAGTTTGAATTGGGAGTTGAGAGGGATGGTGTATGTGGAGAGATTGAATAGACTGGGACTATACTTGTTGGAATTTAGAAGAATGGGAAGTTGTATTGGAAAAAATAAAATTAAGAAGTGAATAGATAAGATAGAAGCAGGGAGGTTATTTCCACTGGGGGTGGGTCAACCTAGAGAGCATAGCGTCAAAGTAAGGGGGTATCTGATTTAGGACAGAGTTGAGGAGGAACTTCTTCAGCTAAAGGGTTATGAATCTGTGGAATTCCCTGCTGAGTGTAGCAGTTGACGTTATCAACTTGAATGTCTTTAAGGCAAAATGTAGATTTGCAAACAGGAAAGGAATTAAGGGTTATGGTGAGACAGCAGGAATGTGGAGCTGAGGCCATGAAAAGATCAGCCCTGATCTTATTGAATAGCAGAGCAGGCTTGACGGGCCAGATGGCCTACCCCTGCTCCTATTCCTTCTGTTCTTATGTTCCCACTTTCCAGCCGTCCCTTTGCCTGGGGTTGCAAAGAAATATTGAAAGTTCTCGCCTTGTACCGTCAAAATTCACCTTTGTCCAATTTTGAACACCAGCTTTTAGATCTGGTCTATTATTTTCTGCAACTATTTTAAAACTAGTAGAATTATTGTCAGAGAATCCCAAGTGTGGAAGCAGGCCATTCGGCCCATCACATCCACACTGACCCTCACAGCCTCCTATCCTACCATTGTAACGCTGCATTTCCCAAGGCCAATCCACATAGCGTGCACATCCCTGAACATTATAGGCAATTCAGCCTGGATTATCCACCAAACCTGCACATCTTTGGTCTGTGGGAGGAAACCAAAGCACCTGTACGAAACCTACACAAACAACCTCAATGAGGTATCATCCTGTTCTTATTTCCCAGTTCCACCCAAGTAATTTCAACGGGCGAACCCCCATGAATATCCTCGCTAAGCACAACAATAATGTTATCCCAAATCAAAAACACCATCCCATCTTCTCTCTTATCCCCCTTTCTATCCTTCCTCTTACATCTATTCCCTGGAACATTAAGCTACCTGTCCTTTCCAACCTAAGCCACGTTTCTGTAATGCATACTATATCCCAGTCCCATGTTCAAAACCATATCTGAAGCTCATCTGCTTTCCCTGTAAAACCTCTTGCATTGAAATAAAGGCAGTGCAGTGCTATCAAAAGGACAGACTGATGGGCAGAGGGGGTGGGATGGCCCTATTGGTGAGGAATGACGTTCAGTCCCTTGCGAAGGGGGAGATACAGAATCAGGAGATATAGAGTCAGATTGGAGGGTGGCTAATGTTGTCCCACTTTTCCAGAAAGGTGGGAGAGAGAAAACAAGGAATTATAGACCGGTTAGCCTGATGTCAGTGGTGAGAAAGACGCTGAGTCAATTACAAAAGATGAAATTATGGCTCATTTGGATAGCAGTAATAGGATTCCTCAGAGTCAGCATGGATTTACAAAGGGGAATATACTGACTTGGATTGAAAATTGGCTGGCTGACAGGAAGCAAAGTGTAGTGATAAACGCTTCCTTTCGGAATGGCAGGCAGTGACTAGTGGGGTACCACAAGGTTCGGTGCTGGGACCGCAGCTGTGTCCTCGGTCCTGGGACCGCAATATACATTGATAAAATAGATGAACACATTAAAAGTAATATTAGCAAATTTGCTGATGACACAAATCTGGGTGGCAGGGTGAAATGTGAGGACAATGTTATGAGAATACAGGTTAACTTGGTCAGGCTAGGTGAGTGGACGGATGCATAGCAGATGCAGTTTAAGGTGAATAAATGTGTGGTTATCCACTTTGGAGGCAAGAACAGGAAGGCAGATTACTATCTAAAAGGAGTCATGTTTTGTAAAGGGAAGTACAACGAGATCTCGGTGTGTTGTACATCAGTCAATGAAAGCAAACATGCAGGTACAGCAGGTAGTGAAGAAAGCTCACTGCATGCTGGCCCTCATAACAAGAGGAATTGAGTATAGGAGCAAAGAGGTCCTTCTGCAGCTGTACAGGGCCCTGGTAAGACCGCACCTGGAGTATTGTGGGCAGTTTTGGTCTCCACATTTGAGGAAGAGCATTGTGGCTATTGAGGGAGTATTGGGTAGGTTCACGAGGACAATTCCCGGAATGATCATATGTTGAAAGATTGGAGCGACTGAGCTTGTATACACTGGAGTTTAGAAGAATGAGAGGGGATCTGATTGAGACCTACAAGATTATTAAAAGGTTGGACACTCTGGAGGCAGGAAGCATGTTTCCATGGATGGGTGAGTCCAGAACCAGAGGATGCAGGTTAAAAATAAGGGAGAGGCCATTTAGAAGAGAGTTGAGGAGAAACGTCTTCACCCAGAGAGTAGTGGACACATGGAATGCACTGCCCCAGAAGGCAGTGGAGGCCACGTCTCTGGATAGTTTCAAGAAAGAGATGGATAGAGCTGTTAAAGATAATGGAATCAAGTGTTACGGAGATAAGACAGGAACAGGATACTGATTGTGGATGGTCAGCCATGATCATAATGAATGGTGGTGCTGGCTCAAAGGGCAGAATGGCCTATTCCTGCACCTATTGTCTATTGTACCTTGTCAGTCCGACCTCATTCTGTGCCTTGCCCTTGCCTGTCTAACTTCTCAACTGTACCAGCCTCAGACTTCCCTCCTTTCTCACTATCTCTTTAGGTTTACCCCCATGCCCTCACTGGTTTAATGCCTCCCAAGCAGCACTAGCAAATCTCCCTGCTTGGATATCAGACACCTTCCAATTCAGGTGTAATCCATCCGTCTTATGCACGTCACCTCTCCCCCAGCAGAGATTCCAATGATCCAAAAATGTGAATCTTTCTCCCCTGTATCAGATCCTTGGCCACGCATTCATCTGCTCTACCCTGCTATTCCTGCTCTCGCTAGCATGTGGCACCGGGAGTAATCCAGATATTACTACCCACCACAATCTGCTTATTATTCTCCAGGCTAATTTGCTATATTCTCTCATCAGGACTTCATCCTTTTCTCTTATGTCATTGGTACCAATGTACAGCGACCTCCCACTGATCATTCTCCCCTTTCAGAATATTCTGCACCGTCGGAACCATCCTTCACCCAGGCAGTAGGGAGGCACCACCCCATTCTGATGTCTCACTATCAGCTACAGAAACTGCAGTCTGTGCTGCAGACTAGAGAGCCCCCTATCACCATCGATCGCGTGGAACCTGTTATACCTCACATTACACTAGATTCATTACACTAGTAACTTGGCTATCAGTGCGATATTCCCCTGAGAGTGTGACCCCCGATGCTTTCCAGAACAGTATACTGGTTTGAGATGGAAATAACCACAGGAGACTCCTGCACTACTTGCCCTCCACTCCTACCTTTCCGAGAGGAAACCAATCTCCCTGACTGGATCGGCAGTTTTCCTACCTTTCTGAAACCGCCACCTATCTCACCTCCCCCCACCCCCGGCTCCTGTAAATTCTTCATTACCTTTAACCATCGCTCCATCTGATCCATGAAATCCTACAGGATTTGCATCCTCACTTCCTGCAGACAATCAGGATCATTGAAACTTTCCTTAATCTCCTACATCCAACAGGAAGAGCACATCACTGTACAAATGGCCATCTCTGCACCTTAACAGTCCACAGACCCAGAAAAAGGCACACAGTCTTACAGCTTTACAAAACACGACTCTAGAATAAATTAGTACCAGTATTTTATATTAAAAAAAACTTAATCAAAGTATCATAAGATGTGTATTTAAAGAAATAAATCGTCGCCCTACTGAATGTTGTAGCTTTACTAAAATAAAACAGACTAAGATTTGTCTTTGAAGAGACCGAAAGGTGCTGTATGGAATAAGCTGCCAGAAGAAGTGGTGGAGGCTGACAATTATATCTTTCCCCTCTCACCCTCAACCTATGCTCTCTATTTCTGGACTCTCCTACTCAGTGAAAAGACCTGGTCTGTTTACCGTATCCGTGCTACCAATGAGTTTATAAACCTCTATGGAGGTCACCCCTCACTCTCTGATGCTCCAAGGAAAGAAAGCCCCAGCCTTTTTGCTCTCTTCCTGCAGCTCAAACCCTGACAATACCCTTGTAAATCTTTGTTGAACCTCTTCAAGTTTCACAACATCCTTCCGATTCACGGAGAACAGAATTGCACACAATATTCCAAAAGAGGCCTAACCAATGTCCTGTACATGACCTTCCAACTTCTATACTCAATGCTCTGATCAATAAAGGAATGTATTCCAAACACTTTCTTCAATATCCTATCTACCTGCAACTCTCCGTTCAAGGAAATATGAACCTGCACTGCAAGATATTTTGTTTGTCAACACTATTTAGGAATTTGGCACTAAGTGTATTAGTCCTGTTAAGATTTGCTTTTCCAAAATGCAGCACGTCACATTTATCTGAATTAAACTCCATATGCCACTTCTCAACCATCTGAACAACATCCTGTTGTAATTTGAGGTACCCTCTTCGCTGTCCACTATACTTCCAATTTTGGTGTCATCTGCAAACTTATCAACTGTATCTCCTATGCTCATATCTAAACCATATATATATAAATGACGAAAAGTAGTGGACCCAGCACTGATCCTTGCTGCACTCCACTGGTCACATGCCTCCAATCTGAAAAACAACCCTCCACCACCATCCTGCCTTCTACATTTGAGCCAGTTCTATATCCAAACGGTGAGTTCACCCTATATTCCATGAGATCTAACCTTGCTAACCAGTCTTCCATGGGGAAGCTTGTCGAGCAGCCTTACTGAATTCCATTGATCATGCCCACCTCTCTCCCCTCATCAATCCTGTTTGATACATCTTCAAATAACTCAATCAAGTTTGAGAGATAGGATTTCCCACGCACATAGTCATGCTGACTATCACTAATCAGTCCTTGCTTTTCAGAATACATGCACATCTTGTTCCTCAGGATTCCCTCCAACAACTTGCCCAGCATCAATATCAGGCTCACGGGTCGATAGTTCCCTGGCTTGTCCTTACCACCTTTCTTAAATAGCGGCACCACATTAACCAACCTCTAGTCTTTCGGCATCTCACCTATGATAATTGATGATACAAATATCTTAGCAAGAGGCCCAGCAATCACATCCCCAGCTTCCCTGAGTTCTCGGGTACACCTGATCAGGTGCTGGGGATTAACCAAGCTTTACAGGTTACAAGACACCCAGCATGTCCTCCTTTGTAAGATGGACATATTCAACATCTCGACATCTATTTCCCCACATTCTATATTGCCCATGTCCTTCTCCACAGTAAACACTGATGCAAAATATTCAGTTAGTATCTCTCCCATCTCCTGCGGCTCCACGCATAGGCTACCTTGCTGATCCTTGAGGAGCCCTTTTCTCTCTCTCGAGTTACACTTTCGTTCTTAATGTATTTATAAACACCCTTGGGATTATTCATAACTCTATTTGACAAAGCTATCTCATGTCCCCTTTTTGCCCTCCTGATTTCCCTCTTAAGTATACTCCTACTGTCTTTAATGCTCAGGTTTTTTTTTGGATTGGAATAAATGCAAAACATTACATCTTGATAAAACAAACGAGGGCAGACTTACACTAATTAAAACAGGGCCTCGAGTAGTGATATGGAACAAAGAGGCCAAGGGGTTCGGATCTTTCACGTCTGTGTCACATGGAGACAGGGTGGTTAAGAAGGTGCTTAGCACACTTGCCTTCATTGCTCAGACCGCTGAGTACAGAAGTTGGGACGTTATTTTGGATGTTGGGAGGCCTTTTCTGGAATTCTGTGTCCAGTTCTGGTCATGCTGATATCGGGAGGACATTATGTATTTGGAGTGGATTCAGAAGTGATTTCCCAGGATGTTGATGGGAATGGATAGCTTGAATTCTAAGCAGAGGCTGGATAGGCTGCGACTTCTTTCACTGGCGCGCAGGAGGCTGAGGAGCGACCTTATTAGACTCAAATCATGGAGGGGTGGTATCAGTAATGTGAACAGCAGGTGTCCTTTCCAGGAAGGGACGCGTTTCAAGACTGGGGACATAGCTTTTAAGGTGACAGCAGAATGGCTTTAAAAACGTGTTCGGGAATTTTTTGTTTATTTTTGTTCAGACAATGGTTTGTGTGTGGAATGAACTATCAGAGGAAGTGGTAGTTGTGAATCAAATTACAATTTTAGGGTGGCATAATGGCTCAGTGATTAGCCCTGCTGCCAGGCCCCAGGTTCGTTTCCAGCTTTGGACAACTGTCTCTGTGGGAGTTGCACATTCTCCCAGTGTCTGCATGGGTTTCTTCCAGGGGCTCCAGTTTCCTCCCTAATGAGAGAGCAGCCCTATGGTCTGGGAGGACAATGCTGCCTTTACCTTTTACACAGTGATGCCACTGTGTCTCTGGGGTGGGGAGAGGGAATGCTGAAGGTGGGGGATGGGACACCACTCAGGCACAGTGCTTTGTCCTGGAGGATGTTCACTTCCTTTAATATTGTTGGGGGCTGCACTGATGCAGGCAAGTGGAGAATGTTCCAACACAATCCTGATGTGTACCTTATAGAGAGCAAACAGACATTGGGGAATCAGGGGTTTGGGGAAACTGAGGTTGTTCTCCTTGTAGCAAAGGCAATTGAGGGAAGTTGTGACAGAGGGTTTAGAAAGTTACACGTTATAATAATCAACCTTACGCCCATCAGCTCATTCTACAAGGCTTACAGGACACACATTAAAGGTTTTGGAAGATTCAAAGGAGAACTTTTATGCAGCAAATGGGATTCAGATGGAATACAATACTCACACACAATGCGAATATCCAGGTCCTGATGAACTGACTAATTCAATCAAAGTTTGGTGTTACAATGACTGAGATTACCATCTGAATGTCCACCTGTAGTATCCTGTAATACACGTTTATAAAATCCGTCACTGTCAGTTCAGGTTAGAATCTCACACCATCCCCTCCTCCTGGCCCAGGATGACTGGACACATTACTCCTTGTGGAGGTCAGCAGTCAGTTCAGATGGAAATCTATGTGGGTTTCTAGGAGTTTCCACCTTGGGACTTCATGTGACTGAACAGGGCAGATCTTTGACACACGGGACAGAATGTTCCCGGAGTCAGTGAGATGTGGAGAGCAGGATTGGCTTCTCATTTTTTCCTTCCGTGCTACCGCTGTGCCTCATCAATAAGACATGGGATGTGAAAGACTCATGCAGCTCGATGGTCAGAATGGAGGCAACTTGCCCAATGGGCAGCAAGCTCCTCCCATAGAGTATCTCTAAAAACAGAGCAACTCTGCATGCTTCACATTGCCCAGTGCTCCCAGTAAATGTTTAGAAGGGGGGGGGGGGGGATCTCCTAGAAAAGGCGTAACTGTAAAGTTCTAAGAGGATTGTGAAGAGTGAGAGATGCACAGGAGAAGGGGTCAACAAGTTGTCAGATGGAGTATAAGTTGAAAAAATGCAAAGTCGGTAATTTTGGAGGGGATAATAAGGAAAAGAGTGCTATTTACATGGTGGAAACTGTAGAAAGCTGCACCACAAAGGCACCGGGGAAAATTGTGCAGGAAACACTGAAAGCTAGCAGATTCTGAGTCAGTCACGAAATCAAGGGCTCTGTTTCAGATTCATCAAGTTTAAGGCAACGCCGACACGGTAAGGGGTTTCATTAATAATGGAGTTGGGGGTAAGGTGGAGACAAGCAACATTTTAGAGATTGGAATTCCTGGTGTTTATGATTGTGTAGATGTCTGATCAAAAAGTCACCTTGGGGTTACAGATATAACAGCAATATTGTGATGAGTCTAGTCTAGTTCTGCCTCAGACTGCACCCAGCGAGAGGGAGGGGCTCAGCAGGAAGGGAAAGGAATTTGTAATAGCAACTGAAGGTAATGGGTTTAACCGTAACAATATTTCATTGTAGGAAATTGCAGTTAATCGAGTAGTGGGAATGCGATAAGCAGTTTGGTAACTGAGTAACAGTGGAGCAACGGAGAGGGATGATGGGGAGGGAGAGCTAGGCATCGTCAGTGTACATGTGAATCCTCACACTGTGCTTTTAGACGATGTCACCTCCTGGCAGTATGTAGGTGAGATACAGGAGAGAGCAAGGATAGATCCTTCAGCGACACCAAATACAAGGAATTCAGAAAGGAAAGGGAGAGTGGAGATGGAGCAGGATTTACAAATGATGGTGAGGTCAAACGTTAGTTATTTGCAGAATGGATGAGAAGGACATAACCAGAAAAGACAGACAGACAGAACAAGGAACAATATCTGTGAATTGGCGAGGGGGTTGTGATGAGGAGGAAACAGAATTGGAATGTCTGTGGTTTAGCGAGACTAGTAAAAGATCAAGATGAGCTCTGATAAGGCTTGACAAGAGACTGGAGAAAATTGCAAGTTTGGGACAAAAATCAGGAACACAATGTGAGGTAGTTTGTCTCGTTGGGCTAGTGGGAGGGAGGGAAGCAGCAGAGGCAGTTGATCGGATTGTCTCAGTCTTAGTGACAGAGAAACTCCATGTGCTCCTTGCTCTTGTTGTTGGAGAGAAGGATGAAGGAGACAGGATGATGGACAGTGTTTTACAAAGAAACAAAACCAGGGTTAGTGATATTTAAAATGAGTGAACAAACCTAATGTATTTAACTTTTATCCAGAATATTAAAATGTACAACTGAAGTCCTTGTTCAAATCGCATATTGGCAAATGGTGGAATCTGAATTCAAGAAAAAAATAACTGGAATTAGGAATCTCCTGATCTCCATGGAAACATTGTCAATGGCGAAAAAAATCCTGCCAACCTGACAGTCGCCCAATAAGCTACTCACTGTATTAATCACTGCAAAGTCTCAACAAAGGAATGAAACTGGATGGACCACTTGGCATCTAACAAGGCATTAGGAAATACAACCACAGAATCAGCCCTCTTGACTCTGCAACATCCTGCTCACTAACATCCGGGTTTTTTTTGTGCCAAAACGTGGCGAGCTGTCTCACAGACTAGTGAAAGAAAAGCCTGACAAAGTCATACTCACAGAGTCATCCCTTACAGATAATGGCTAGACACCAACGTCACCATCCCTAGATATCGAGAGTGCGATGATGGAAAACACAACAGGTCAGGCAGCATCTGAGGAGCAGGATAATCGACGATTCAAGCCTAAGCCCTTCATCAGCCCGACCTGCTGTGCTTTTCCAGCACCACACTCTCGACTCTGATCTCCAGCATCTGCAGTCTTCACTTTCTCCTGAAATCTCTGGATATGTCCTGTCCCACCAGCAGGACAGACCAGGCAAAGGTGATGGCATAGTGGTGTACACACAGGAACCATTTGCCCTGGGAGTACTCAGCATTGACTTTGGACACCAGGAAGTCTCATGGCTCCTGCTGATTACCACGTACCGTGCTCCCACGGCTGATGACTCAGTGCTCCTCCATGTTGAACAACACTTGGAGGAAGCACTGAGGTAATAAATGGTGACAAGCCTACTCTGGGTACAGGATTTCAATGTCCTCTACCAAGAGTAGCTCAGCAGCAGGATTACTGACTGAGCTGGTCGGTTCCTCAAGGACATAGCTGCTCAACTGGGTTTGCAGCAGGCAATAACGGAACCAGCAAGAGGGAAAAACATACTGGATCTTATCAGCATGTATCTGCCAGCTGCAAATGTATCAGTCCATGACAGTATCGGTAAGAGCGACCATCCCACAGTCTTTTTGGAGACAAAGCCTCACCTTAAAGTTGAGAAAAACCTCCATTGAGCTGAGTGGTACTATCACCGTGCTAAATGGGACAGATGTAGGAACTCAAACTGGATCTCTCTGAGGCACTATGGGATAACAACAGCAGCAGAACTGTACTCCAGCACAATCTGTAACCTCATGGGTTTGTACATCCCGCACTCACCCATCACAATGGACAGGAAAGGAGGGCATGCCATGAGCAGCACCAGGCATACCTAAAAATGCAGTGCCAACCTGTTGAAGCTACCAAACAGGACCATCTGCATTTTAAACATCATCAGCATCAGGCAACAGAGCTAAACGATCCCACAACCAATGGATCAGATCAGAATTCTGCCACACCCACTTGTGAATGGTAATGGACAATTAATCAACTTGTTGCAGGAAGCACAACAGATATCCCCACCCTAACTAACGGAGGGATCTCACACATCCATGCAGCATTTGCAGCAATTCTCAGCCAGTTGCAAAGTGGGATGATCCATCTCAGCCTTCAACAGTGGTTTCCAAAATCACACACGTGAGTTTTAAGTCAGTTTGATTTAGTTCGAATAATACCAAGAAATGGTTAAGTAGTGTAAAGGCTATGGGTCCTGCTAACATTCTGGCAATTATACTGATAACTTGTGCTCCAGAACTTGCCACCCACAAAGCCACGTACCCATCCAGCACTGGCATTGACTGACAATGTGGAACATTGCCCAGGGATGTTCAACACAAAAACACAGGTCAACTCCAACCCAGGCAATTTCCCTCGATCAGCAGTAAAGTGATGGAAGTATTCATCAACAGGGCTATCAAGCAGCAGCTGCTCAGCAACAGCCAACTGAGTGACACTCATTTTAGGCTCCACCAGGGCCACTCAGCTCCCGATTGTGTTACCACCTGATTCACAACCTGACAACCAGCTGAATCCCAGAGGTGAGGTAAGAGTGACAGCCCAGTCCCACTCCAACACCACTATTTCTAGCTGATTCCACCCTCATCTCAGCTCATATACTGAAACTCTCATCCATCGTGTGTTATCTCCAGACTTAAATTATCCAAACACACTCCTGGCCAGCCTCCCAAATTCAACCTCTCTGTAATCTCAAGAAAAATTGAAAGCTCTATCGCCCACGTGCTCACTTCTCCCCAAATATGTTCATCCGTCAAAAGGCTCCTATAAGCAACAACAATTTAAAATTCTCATTCTTGACTTGATTCCTGGCTGTTCTCATCCCTAGCTCCATGCACCACACATCCTTTGAGACCTCGTCAATCCATTTACTTCGAGACTCCCAATGATTTGTTAATTCATTACTTCAACTGTGTAGCTGATTCTACAGTTGCTCAAGCAACATGGTCTGGAATTTGCAGACAAAACATCACAGGTCTGCGTTCCACCTTTAAGACATCCCTCAAAACCTGCTTTTTGGCAATGCTTTTGGTCACCTGACCTAATATCTCCATCTCTGGCTTTATATCTAAAATTCTCAATGATATTTTATATGAAATTATAAGCATGATAATAAAATTACAAACTGTTCTTGATTTGGACATTATCTTCAAATCATCACTGTTGCTGTAATGAATAATCTGTAATGTCTCTTACCCAACCACATTGTGGGAGCACCTTCACCACACAAACTGCAGCTGTACAAGAAAGTCAAACATCACCCTCTCCCCAGGCAACAGGGCTTTGGCATTAATCACTGGGATCTGTGGAAAGAGAAACACAGTTCAAGGGGTGCAAAATGCATGACAGGGAATGAAAATGGTTCAGAATTTGATAGTCAGAAACTGAAGGAAAATACACTTGCTTATTGGAAAAAAGAATTCTTGACTCAAAAATATTCAAGACAAAATAATCTGATAATAGAGCAGCACATGGTCAGGGGCTGGGCTGCAGTGAAAAACTCATTTACAAAGGGTCTATAAAAGTAATAATACAGTATAAAACAGACCAAAAATACCCCCATGGTTGGAGACTGAGGAAGCTAGACATTGACAAAGTGGTCCTGAGGGAGCCCAGAGGTGAATCAGAGCAGGATTGGCTGCTGTCATCACAATGACTCTGTACCAGAGAGAGGCTGCACATGCGCCTGGCTGCACCTTGCCCCCTACAAAGATGGCGGCTCCGCACGTGTCCAGTGAATCGTTGTCCCGAATAAAGATGGCGGCGCTCACTCAGGCCTGCAGCCGCTGAGGCAATTCCCCATTTACTGCAAACACGGGACTGGGACGTTCAAATTTGTGTTTTCCGACATGCACAATTTGTTTGTAAAACCTCTCCGCTCATGACATCACAGCTTCTCTCACATTTCCCTGTTTATTTCTTTCCTTACCGTCTCCTTTCTCTCTATAACTTCCCGAGCATTTATTACAGCGACTCTGCGTCGGGCGCGAGGGTGATCACATGGTTTACTTTAGCTCCGCCCTTCATTCACTGTGATTGGTTGGAGGATCAACCTCCCGCAAGGTCCTCCAGCTCCGCCCACCGTCCTTTCATTGGTCCGGTGCTGACATCAATCACCCGGGGTCACTGTTGGCTGGAGCATGCGCAGTGTGTCCTGCTTGTGCTGAGATGTTGGGTCATGTGATGGGAGGTAACAACAATGACTGCAGATGCTGGAACCCAGATTCTGGGTCAGTGGTGCTGGAAGAGCACAGCAGTTCATGCAGCATCCAAAGGGCAGAGAAAAAGCCCTTCATCAGGAATAAAGGCAGTGAGCCTGAAGCGTGGAGAGATAAGCGAGAGGAGGGTGGGGAGAAAGTAGCATAGAGTCCAATGGGTGAGTGGGGGAGAGGATGAAGGTGACAGGTCAGGGAGGAGAGGGTGGAGTGGATAGGTGGGAAAGAAGACAGGCAGGTAGGGCAAGGCCGGACAAGTCATGGGGACAGTGCTGAGCTGGAAGTTTGAACTAGGGTGAGGTGGGGGAAGGGGAAATGAGGAAACTGTTGAAGTCCACATTGATGCCCTGGGGTTGAAGTGTTCTGA
The DNA here is from genome assembly GCF_020745735.1 of Hemiscyllium ocellatum. Classification (NCBI taxonomy): domain Eukaryota; kingdom Metazoa; phylum Chordata; class Chondrichthyes; order Orectolobiformes; family Hemiscylliidae; genus Hemiscyllium; species Hemiscyllium ocellatum. The sequence goes on along the minus strand of NW_026868565.1, from coordinate 7,022 downwards.
GGCGGAAGATGAGGCGTTCTTCCTCCAGGCGTCTGGTGGTGAGGGAGCGGCGGTGAAGGAGGCCCAGGACCTCCATGTCCTCGGCAGAGTGGGAGGGGGAGTTGAAATGTTGGGCCACGGGGCAGTGTGATGGATTTGTTGGGGTGTCCCGGAGATGTTCCCTGAAGCGCTCTGCTAGGAGGCGCCCCCAGTCTCCCCAGTGTAGAGGAGACCACATCGGGAGCAACGGATACAATAAATGAAATTAGTGGATGTTTAGGTAAAACTTTGATGGATGTGGAAGGCTCCTTTAGGGCCTTGGTTAGAGGTGAGGGAGGAGGTGTGCGCACAGGTTTTACAGTTCTTGCGGTGGCAGGGGAAAGTGCCAGGATGGGAGGGTGGGTTGTAGGGGGCGTGGACCTGACCAGGTAGTCACGGAGGGAATGGTCTTTGCAGAAGGCGGGAAGGGGTGTGGAGGGAAATATATCCCTGGTGGTGGGGTCTTTTTGGAGGTGGCTGAAATGTTGGTGGATAATTTGGTTTATGCGAAGGTTTATAGGGTGGAAGGTGAGCCCCAGGGGCGTTCTGTCCTTGTTATGGTTAGAGGGGTGGGGTGTGGAGGGCGGAGGTGCGGGATGTGGACGAGATGTGTTGGAGGGCATCTTTAACCACATGGGAAGGGAAATTGCAGTCTCTAAAAAAAGAGGCCATTTGGTGTGTTCTCTGATGGAACTGGTCCTCCTGGGAGCAGATATGACGGAGAAGGAGGAATTGGAAAATGGGATGGCATTTTTGCAAGAGGTCGGGTGGTTGAGAGTTTACTGAGGGTAAGAATTCCCTTTGCGTGAGCTCTGCAGTAGATTTCCTTTATTCATGGAGGGCACTGCCTTCCTACTCATTACTGTATAGCTGTGACTGATGAATCAATGCCATCTGAATCAGTACATAAACACCCCATTTTCACAACATCTGAGATCTTTAGCACATTGTATCACACTCTTCTTTGGAGACAAATAAAATGAAACGGAGCCTCAAGGAATCGGAGCAGGCATAGGCAATTCATCCCTTTCAGCTTGTTCCCCCATTCTGTCAGATCATGGCTGGGCCAACCCAGGCCTCAACACCTCTTTTATGCTTGATCCGCATAGCCTTCAACTGCTCAATATTTCAAAACTCTATCTACCCTTTTTAAAATAATTTGAGATAGAATCATAGATTCCCTACTGTGTGGAAACAGGCCCTTCCGCCCAACAAGCCAGAACAACACTCCGAAGAGTAACCCAACCATTCCCCTCCCACATTTAACTTTCACAAAAGTTTGGGTGAGAAAATTCTAGCCATTCACTGAGAGAAAAAAATCTTTACTTTTTCTAAAATGAATGTTCCCTTGTTTGAGACTTCACTGGTGCTGGAAGATCTAGTCAACGTCCACCCTGTCAAGCTCCTCAGAATCTTGTTTCCATAACATCATCCCTGCTTATCTATTCTTGATAGGTCAACCCTTTCATGCTTGAAGCAGCTAAGTGAATCTGTTTTGAATGGTCTCCGATGTTGGTTTATCCTTTATTAAATATGGGAGCTAACATTGTATACAGCACTGCAAGTGAGGACTCAGCAACAGCCAGTGTGGTTAACCAATCCTCAATCCATGCTAATGCATTACCCCGATACCATGAGCTCCTCAATTGTGCAATTCACTTTTATGTAGCTCCCTATCATTTGCATTTTTAAATTCCAAATACAGAACATCATTGGATTGCCCTGCTAGTTATCTCCTCAATGAACTGTCGCAAATTTGTCAAATATACTTTCTCTTTCACAAAACCCAGTCTACCATGTTTAATGATAAGCTTTTCTAACTGTCCTGCAATTTCTTACTTTAATATTTGACTCTGTGGATTCTTTCAGTAGATTTGCTAAGTATGATTCCCCTCTCTTAAATCCATGCGGACTCTGTCCAATCCTGTCACTGTTCAGTAAGAAACTTGAGTGTACTCCAATATAGTTAGTAAATGTATCTGTAGTTATTTCTAAAAATTGATTACTTATAAATGCTGGACCCATGCAACATCAATGAATTTGTGACTCTGAGTTTGGGTTATTGTGTTTTTTTACTGTTAATTCCTTTTCGTACTGTGTTATGCAGACAGCACCAAGTGATCACTCTGAATTGTGAGTAACTTTGATAATAATATATTTTAAAAATGACATCCCAAAATGCTGCCTCATTATTGTGCAAGGAGGATTTTATTCAATAGTTTGCAGATAAAACTGAACAGCATTTTGCTACAATTTGGCCAGACTGCAAGTTACACCAAAGTAGGAGTGCCTCACCTTTAGAGTGTTCCCAGATACCTTGCAACTGCAGTATTTTGGTTTGCACTCAGCTATATGTTGTTCTCACTTGCTTCTTTGTGAAAGATTACAAAATTAACTTGGATGAATGAAGTTATGTTTTCTTTCATCAATATTAGGAGAAAAAAAAGTCAGTATTTCAAGTGCTGATAAAGTAAAATAAACTGATAATCAGTAGAAAGGGTTTAAGATTGATAGATTCTTGTTGCCTCGAGGAATTAAGGGCTACGGGGAGAACGCTGGTAAGTGGAGTTGAAATGCCCATCAGCCATGATTGAATGGCGGAGTGGACTCGATGGGCCGAATGGCCTTACTTCCACTCCTATGTCTTATGGTCTAAGATGGATATGGAACAAATGCTGGCAAATGGGACTAGATTAATTTAGGATATCTGGTCAGCATGGACAAGTTGGACTGAAGGGTCTGATTTATTATTGTACAACTGTGACTTCATTTTCTCAATTATTCAAGAAGTTGAATACTTCGAGGAGGAAAAGGAGAATTTATGCAGAGAATGCACTTGAAATGATGATTGAGGTATATCAAACTCACATTGTTTCATCACCTTTTCCTCTGGGTTCTTCAATGAACAAACTTGTTTTGTTCTCTGAATAACTATGTATCATGTGATTTGTTTTGCACAAAATATTTCGTTAGGATCTAGTGAACTATTAAGAAGTGTTCATGTTTAAAGTTTAGGCAGCTTGATTGTGAATCTCATCTTGGCCTGAACACCACTTTCCTGCCAGCCCTCCTTAACTCTTCAACCCATTACTGATTAAAAGTCTGTGTGTCTCTTATTTAAATTTACTTCATGTCCCAGAATCCACAGTGTTCTGAGATAGGGAATTCCCCAGGTTCACCATTCTCTGAGAGAAGTAATTCCTCCAACTTTCCCTTCATTGTAAACTTAGGACGACTCATTGTAGATTGCATCATTTTCTCTGTCTCTACTTGGTCAATCCCTTGACCATTTTATAGACCCTCAATGATACCACCTCTCATTCTTAGGCTGCAGTGAATATGAATGTAAATAGTGGTTGTCGTTCAGCTTGTGGCATTTTGATAACTGTGGCAGAGGATGTTTGTTCAAAACTGAGCTCGACAGTTAGTGCTTTTCAAATAAGAAATAGTTGACGAGATTAAGTACATTAATATGTTGGCGTTTTGTTTTTAGGAAGACTTACTGTTGGGAAGATTTGGTTAAGGGAATATTGCAGTCAAAGCTGTGGAAGATTAACCTCCACCCATGTGTGAGGTAGTACACTGTGGTCAAAAGAATAAAGAGACCACTTCCTCTTTGGAAATATGTCCTTAAATAGGGCAGAGGGATCTGGAGATAGCAATGAGTCACTGGCAGCAAATGGCACCAGTTTGTGAGGTTACACAGAAAAGTGTATCATGGGTTTATTTCTGGGACGACAGAATGGAAATGTGTTTGATATGTGTAGAACCATGGACAGATCACCCTTGGAGCACTGCAAACAGTTCCGATCTTCATATTGTAATATGGATGTAGAGGCAGTAGGGAAGATAAAGAATAGTTACTGGAATTATATTCAAACTGAATTTGAATTCATCAAGTAAGATTGGACAGTCTTGTCTCATTGTAAAAGAGTGACATGGTCCAGTTACGTTTGATCGGGTAGACATGGAAAAGATGTTTCTGCTTGTGAATGTCAGAATCCACTGGATCTGTGGATATAATTGTAATCACTATTAAATCTAACCGGGAATTTGCAGAGGGCGACAAAGTCTTTACCAAAAAGGGGTTTGAATGTAGAACTTACTTCATCAGGAATAATTGAAGCAAATAACAGATGAATTCAAGGAGGAGCTTGGAATACAAGAAATCAAAGAAAACTATGTTGATGGGTTTAGGTTGAGAAGGAAGCCTGTGTAAATCACAGATACTGAGAACCTGTTTTTGTGTCCTGAAACTATGCATCTGTGTTGTTCTGTGACATTTCTATAGGAGCAGCAGCGGCAGCAGTAAACAAGACAGCTCACCCTTACCATTCTTGGAGAAAAGCAGAACCTCTGGCCACACAAAAGGGAAATAGCTCTACTGAGGAGGTGGTTCAAACAGTGGCCAACGACTCAATCTGCAGAGACAGTGTGCCTTCATTACCTGGTGAGAAAGGTGAATTCTTTAACCAGAAATGGTGTTTTGTCCTTCCAATGATCTCATGACTTAAGCAGGGAAATGTGTCTCTTCAGTTAGATGATTTGAATCAATCAAATCTTTTGCTACGTTAGCACTCCTTCCCTACCCAAAGGATATGTGGGTCAAATAGGCACATGTCTTGCACTGCTTTAATTCAAGATTCCTTTATTCAGTCATGAGCTTAACCTATTCAATCCAAGTTCCTTGTGTTTCCCCTGGATCTGTGGTTGTGCACAAGGAAACTTAAACAATGTATGATTCAATATCAAAGTTGTGTTGAATCAATAATTGTAACCCCACTCTGCTCCTTGAGCAGATAGTTAATCCAAGGATTCTAGCTCAGCCCTTAACTTCAAGTTCAAGTTCTAAACCTTTCAGTGAGCAATGGAAAATAACAAAGAACAATGTCAATCATTTATTGTCTCTCCAGACTCTGCTTCTGTTGCCACTGAATACTCCCATAAGTTTGACGAGCCAATGACTAAAGATGAGATTGAAGAGAAATCCTTCCATTCCCTTCTGCCACCAGAGAGCCAACACCACTTTCATATGGGGAAGGAACGCAGCCAGCAGGATGGTTCAGATGAGGACATAGTGCGGGACCAGTCGGCTTCTCTTATGGATTAGGGTGAGTGGTGTTACCAATTAGTGGGATCTCAGTGCTTGGAATAGTTGCTCCTCTCCATGTTCGAGGTACCTTGCCATGAGATTCAGATGGAGAGGACGAGGACCATATGGTGTAACAAGTGTGAGCCAACAGTTGGGCAGGGCCTGTGTTTCTGAAAAAAAAAGTGAGTCCCACTCGGTCACAATGTGCCCAGAGTTTATAAATCATGAAGGAGAATAAATACTTGACATTGTTAATCTTTGTGATCGAGTTCCCATATAGTGAAGACAACGATTAATATTTATTGGGATTCCTTGCTCCCCCAATCAGATAAACACAAGGCAAATTTGACTGTGAAAAATGTCCCTGAATTTACACCTTTCTACTGTTCATTGAAGGTAATAAGATGCAAAAGATATTTTTGCAGAGGAATTTGATTTGAACAAGAGACATTTGTGCAGATAGTAAGAGGTATTCTAATTGGAAGGATATGTTTAGTGATATCCTGCACGGATCCATGTTGGAGCCGTAATTATTCACTACACATAATGAAAGGAAAGCCACATTCAACATTTGGGGCCACTCTGCAGATGACAGCGATTCCAAGTGTAGGAGATGGAAGCACAGCATTAGAAAGCAATCTTGATGATTCAGTAAATGAAAAAAACAACGACAGATGAGTTTATGTCGCAAGTGAGAGGTTGGATCAAAATAGGATATTTTGTGATTGTGAAAATAGAGAGAGAGTGGACTCCAAAGAAACTACGTGGGATTGATCCAGCTGTATAGTTCACGAAAATGTCTCAAACAGGTTCAGGAAAGTGACCAAGGGGTCGGTGGAATGTTGACATTGATCTCGAAGAAGATGAGATACCAAAGGATTAGAAGTCATGCTTCAGCAAATCCGAACCTAGTTAGACCAAGCTGTCAGGGCTGGGCACCATGGCTGAAGGAGAGTATCCCTCTGAGGGGAAGTGCAGTGCAGATTTACTGAAGTGATACTTGGATTCCAAGGCTTAATTTAAGAAGAAAGATTAAACAGATAAAGTGTTCGAGTCAGAACATTGAGGTGTGATAACGGGGAACACTTTTATACACAGAAATGGATAGTTTGATAAAGTTCCACAAACAGCGATTGATTGGAAATTATTTGCAAATTTCAAATTTGAGATTGGTAGATTTGGAATGAAAATGCTGAAGGATTATGGGACAAAGACAGGGATTTGTCATGATGATGAAGATGACCAAGATTTGGGTGAATGGTGGAGTAGGCTCACGAAGCTAAATAGCCTCCTCGTGTTCTGATGTTGATGTAACCGTGGCTCCCTTATTCTCTGCAAGTGCAACTCCTGTTGTGTTTTTGGTTATTTATCAGAACCTGGCAGCAAATTAGTGACTGGAGTCCTGAGCAGAACGTTATCAGGATGAGGGACTTCGCCGGTCTTAATGTGTTTCACAGACGATGAAATGACATAGCCAGCACTCTCCTTCCGTCTCTCCCCCACTCTCTCCCCATCTCTCCTCCCCTCCCACCCCCCTCCCACACGCTCTAGAGCCCCCCTGTGCCCCCTGGCCCCCCACTCAACTCCACTCACCCCCACTCGCCCCCCCTCGCCCTCCAATCGCCCCCACTCTCTCACCTCGTCCCCCCGCCCACCTCGCCCCCCTCACTACCCTCTCGCCCCCCGCTCCCTCAAACCCGCTCGCCCCCCTCGCACCCCTCTACCTCCCCGCCCCCTCACGCCACCACTCGCCCCCACTCGCCCTCCAATCGCTCCCCTCGCCCCTCCCACAACCTCCCGTTCCCCCTCGACCCCCACGGCCCACTTCGTCCCACTCACCCTCCAATCGCCCCCACTCGCCCCCCTCTCGCTCCCCTCTCGAACCCCATCCCCCTCACCCCTGCTTGACCCC
>NW_026868564.1:0-37445 GCF_020745735.1 Hemiscyllium ocellatum | reverse complement strand
GAGAGAGAGAATGTAGAGAGAGAGTCTGGACAGAGAGCCAGGAGAGAAAGAGTCGGGAGAGAGAGAATCGGGAGAGAACGAGTCGGGAGAGAGTATGTGTGGAGAGAATGTGTGTGGAGAGAGAGAGTGTGGGGAGAGAGAGTGCGGGGAGGGAGAGAGAAAGTGGGGGCGAGAGAGAGTCAGGAGTGAGAGAGAGATTGGAGGGAGAGTTAGTCGGGTGAGAGAGGGAGTGGGGAGAGAGAGTGGGGTGACAGAGAGAAAGTGGGGAGAGAGCGAGTGGGGAGAGAGCGCGTGGAGAGAGAGAGTGTGGGGAGAGAGGGGGAGTGGGGGAGAGATAGACATGTGGGAGAGAGACAATGGTGAGAGAGTGTGGGGGAGAGAGAGTGGGGAGAGAGGCAGTTGGGAGAGAAAGAGTGGGGGAGAGAGAGAGTGGGGAGAGTGTGAGTCGGGAGTGAGAGAGGTGATGGGGAGAGAGAGATTGTGCGAAGGGAGAGGTAGTGGGGAGAGAGAGATAGTGCGGAGAGAGAAATAGTGGGGAATAAGAGAGAGTGAGGGAAGAGAGATAGTGGGGAGAGAGATAGTGGCGAGCGGGAATGGGGAGGGAGAAAGAGGGGAGAAGGAGAGAGGGGAGAGTGAGTGTCAGGCGAGAGAGAGTGGAGAGAGAGAATGCAGAGAGAGATTGTGGATAGAGACCGTGTGGAGAGAGAGGCAGTGTGTGGAGAGAGAGACAGTGTGGGGAGAGAAAGTGTGTGGAGAGGGAGTGTGTGGGGGTGAGTGAGTCGGGAGTGAGAGAGCGTTGGAAAACGAGATAGCTTGTAGAGAGACATAGTGGGTAGGGAGACAGACTGGTTAGGGAAAGAGAGTGGGGAGAGAGAGAGTGGGGAAAAAGGCAGAGTTCGGGAGTGAGAGAGCATTGGAAAGCAAGATAGCTGGGAGAGAGAGATAGTGGGTAGGGAGACAGAGTGGTTAGGGGAGAGAGAGTGGGGAGAGAGAGAGTGGGGAAAGAGGGAGAGTTCGGGAGTGAGAGAGCATTGGAAAGCAAGATAGCTGGGAGAGAGAGATAGTGGGTAGGGAGACATAGTGGTTGGGGAGAGAGTGGGGAGAGAGAGTGGGAAGAGAGGGAAAGTGGGGAGAGAGAGAGAAGTGGAGTGAGAGAGAGTGGGGAGAGCAAGAGTAAGCGGAGAGAGAGAGTGGAGAGAGAGATTTTGAGAGAGAATGTCGAGAGATAGAGTGGGGAGAGCGAGTGGGAAGAGAGAGACAGTGGGGGAGAGAGAGATTGGGAGAGAGAGAGTAGGAAGAGAGAGAGTCGAGAGTGAGAGAGAGTTGGGAGAGAGATATATGGGTTAGAGAGAGATGGGGAGAGAGAGAATTGGGGAGAGACAGTGGGGAGGGAGGGAGGGTAGGAAGAGACAGAGTGGGGTAGAGAGAGTGGGGAGAGAGATAGTGGGGAGAGAGAGAGTGGGAAGAGAGAGTGGGGGAGAGAGAGTGTGGGGAGAGTGTGGGGAGAGGAAGAGAGTGGGGAGGGAGGGAGATTGGGGAGAGAGAGATGCTGGTGAATGAGAGGTGGTGGGGCGAGATAGTGCCGAGAGAGAGATAGTGGGATAAGAAAGATATTGTGGAGAGAGATATATTGGGGAGAGAGACAGTGGGGAGAGAGAGATAGTTGGGGGAGAGAGAGAGAGAGAGAGAGAGAGAGAGACAGTGAGGACAGAAATAGTGCAGAGACAGAGATAGTGGGAAGAGGGAGATATTGGGTCGAGAAACTGGGGAGAGATAAATTGGGGAGAGAGAAATAGTGGGGAGAGATAATGCGGAGAGAGTGATAGTGGGGAGAGAGATAGTGCGGAGAGAGAGACAGTGGGGAGAGAGAGGGGAGAGGAAAATGGTGGGAAGGGAGATGTAGTTTGGTGAGATAGAAATACTGGAGAGAGAGAAATATTGGGAGTGAGAGATAGTGTGGGAAGGGAGATAGTGGGGAGAGATATATAGTGGGGAGAGAAAGATTGGGGTTAGAGTGAGTGGGGAGGGAGAGTTGGTGGAGAGAAAGATTGGGAGAGAGAGAGTGGGGAGAGAGAGTGTGTGGAGAGAGAGTGTGTGGAGAGAGAGGGTGTGGGGAGAGAGAGAGAGTGTGAAGAGAGTGTATGGAGAGAGAGAGTAGGAAGAGAGAGTTGGGAGTGAGAGATAGTGGGAAAGAGATCGTGTGGGGACAGAGATAGTGGGGAGAGAGATGTTTGGGAGAGAGACAATGGGGAGAGAGAAATAGTGGGGAGAGAGCGATAGTGGGGAGAGAGAGAGTGGGGATAGAGAGAAAGTATGGACAGAGAATGTGGGGAGAGCGAGTAAGTTGAGAGAGAGTGAGTTTGTGGAGATAGAGAGTATGGAGAGAGAGTGTGGGGAAAGAGAGTGATTGCGAGGAGGGAGAGCGAATGTGGTGGGGGAGAGCGAATGTGTGGGGAGAGAGAGAGGGGAGCGAGAGAGAGTTCGGAGGGAAAATTAGTGGGGAGAGAGAGGGAGTGCGGAGAGAGAGAGTGGGGGGAGAGAGAAAGTGGGGAGAGAGAGTGTCGGGAGGGAGTGAGTGGGAAGAGAGGCAGTAGGGAGAGAGAGAGTTGGGGAAGAGAATGTGGGGAGAGCGAGAGATGGGAGAGTGTGAGAGTCGGGAGAGAGAGACATGATCAAGAGAGAGATCGTGGGAAGGGAGTGGTAGTGGGGAGAGAGAAATCCTGGGGAGTGACAGATATTGAGGGAAGAGAGAGCGGGGAGGCAGAGGGTGGGGAGAGGGAGAGTGGGGAGAGGGAGGACCGGGAGAGTGCAGAGAGATTATGGATATAGACAGTGTGGAGAGAGAGACAGTGTGGGAAAAGTGAGAAGTGTGGGGGGAGAGTGTGTGTGGAGAGAGAGTGTGGGGGGGGAGATAGAATCGGGAGTGAGAGAGCTTTGGAGAGAGATAGCTGAGAGAAGGAGGGTAGGGAGAGAGAGTGGGGAGAGAGAGAGTGGGGAGAGAGGGATACTGGGGAGAGAGAGGGGAGAGAGCGAAAGGAGAGAGGGAGACTGGAGAGAGAGAGTGGGGAAGGAGAGGCAGTGGGGAGATAGAGAGTGTGGGTAGAGAGAGCGGGGAGGGAGAGTGGGAGAGAGTGAGAGTGGGGAGAGAGTGGGGAGAGGGGAGAGTGGGGAGAGAGAGAGAGATTGGGAAGAGAGAGATGCTGGTTACTGAGAGGTAGTGGGGAGAGAGATAGAGCGGAGAGAGAGATAGTGGGTTGAGAGATATTCTGGAGAGACATATATTGGGGAGAGACAGTGGGGAGAGATAGATAGTGGGGAGAGAGAGAATGTGGAGAGAGAGAGTACAGAGAGAGATAGTGGGGAGAGAAAGATATTGGGGAGAGAGAGAGTGGGGAGAGAGAGTAATCGGAGAGTGAGAGAGTGGAGAGAGAAAGTTTGGAGGGAGAGAATGTCGCAAGATAGAGTGGAGAGAAAGAGTTGGGAGAGAGAGATTGTGGGGAGAGAGAGCAGTGGGGAGAGACAGTGGGGAGGGAGAGAGAGTAGGGAGAGAGAGAGTGGGGAAGCGAGTGGGGGAAAGAGGTACTGGGGAGAGACTGTGTCGGGAGAGACAGAGTGTGCGGAGAGAGATTGTGTGGGGAGAGAGAGAGTGGAAGAGAGACAGTGTGGGGAAAGAGAGTGGGGAGAGAGAGTGGGGAGAGAGTGGTGAGAGACAGAGTCAGGAGAGAGAGTGGGGAGAGAGTAGGGAGAGAGAGATAGGGGAAAGAGAGAGTGGGTAGAGAAATAGTGGGGAGAGAAAGAATTGGAAGTGAGAATTTGGGGAGAGAGGGGGAGGGGAGAGAATGAGAGTGGGAGAGAGAGTGTGGGTCAGAGGGAAGTGGGGGAGAGAGAAGTGGGAAGAGAGTGTCGGGAGAGAGCGCGGAGAGAGAGTGTGTGGGGAGAATGGGGGTGTGGGGATAGAAAGAGAATTTGGAGAGAGAGTGGGGCGAGAGAGTGGGGAGAGTTAGAGAGTCGAGAGAGAGAGATGGTGGGCTGGCAAAGGTGGTGTGAAGAGAGGCATGGGGAGAGCGAAATTGTAGGGAGAGAGATGTAGTGGGGAGAGAGTGGGAGAGAGTGGTGAGAGAGAATGTGGGGAGAGAGTGTGGGGGGAGAGGGAGAGTGTGTGGTTTGAGAGGCAGAGAGTGGGGAGAGTGAGAGTGGGGAGAGTGAGAGTGCGGAGTGTGAGAGTCGGGAGAGATAGTGTGAAGATGGGCACAGTGGAGAGGGACAGCGTGGGGCGAGACAAAGTGGGACGAGACAGAGTGAGGAGAGATAGAGTGGGACAGACAGAGCGCGGAGAGAGTGGAAGACAGCAGGAGAGTGGGAGTGGAAAGGGGGAGGAGAGAGATGGGTACAAACTAAGGGGACAGAGTGGGTGAGAGTAAGAGATGGAGAGTAATGGTGAGATGTAGCGGGGAGAGAAGGGGTAAGTAGTATAGGGTAGCGAGGTGGATGGGGAGAGTGGAGAGAAAGAGACAGTTGGGAGACAGAGAGAGTTGGGAGAGGGAGACAGGGGGAGATGGAGAGAGAGTGGAGTGAGAGAGAGGGTGGAGTGGGCGAGAGAATGGTTAGGGAAAGAGGGGTGAGAGCGAGAGTGGGGGAGAGGGAGAGTGGAGGAAGAGAGAGAGTTGGGAGAGGGAGAGAGGGAGGACAGGGATAGAGAGTGGAGTGGGAGAGAGGGTTGAGTGGGAGGAATAGGAGAGAGGGTGGATAGGAAGAGAGAGGGAGAGTGGGGGAGAGGGTCAGTGGGAGGAGATGGTCGGGGTAGAGGTGGAGAGGGGTAAGAGGGATAGAGACGTTAGAGGGAGAGAGGCGGAGAGGGGGTTAGAGAGAACGATGAGGACAGAGAGGAGAGAGAGGGGAGAGAGGGATTGAAGAAGGAGAGAGGGAGAGGGGGAGAGAGGGTGGAGAGACGGGGAAGAGAGAGTATGCAGAGAGACGGGGAGAGAGAGGGTGAGAGAGAGGGGAGGGAGAGAGAGCGAGGCGGGGAAAGTGAGAGGGGAGTGAGAGAGGGGAGTGAGAGAGGGGAGTGAGAGAGAGGGGGAGAGAGAAGGGGAGAGAGAGAAGGAGTGACAGGGGGTGGAAGGGGGAGAATGTGGGGAGGAAGGGGAGAGGGTGGGGGAGGAAGGAGAGTGTGGGGAAGGGGCAGAGAGTGGGGGGGCTGAGAGAGGGGGTGGAGGGGGTGAGGTTGAGGGTAGGGGGAGTGAGGGGGTGTAGGGGTGGAGAGAGTGGGGGTGCGAATGGAGAGAGTGGGGTGTAAGTGGGAGGTAGGGGAGGGCGGTGAGGGAGGGATGGAGAGAGGGGGTTGGAGAGAGGCATGGTGGAGAGAGGGAGGGTAGAGAGACCGAGAAGGGAGAGTGAGTGAGCGAGAAGGGAAGACCGAGCGAGGGGGAGGGGTGAGAACAAGCGGGAGGGGACAGGGAGAGAGAGAGGGAGAGGGAGCGAGAGGGAAGAGAGTGTGTGTGAAGAGGGAGTGGATGAGGGGAAGAGGCAGGGGAATAATGGGGGGGAAGAGGGAGAGAAGAAGGGGGAACAGGGCGAGGGGAAAGGGGAACAAGGGGAGGGGAAGCGGGGAAGAGGATGAGGGGAAGAGTGGGGATGGGAAGAGTGGAAAGAGGGGAAGAGAGGAAGGAGAAGCAGGGGAAGAAGGGGAGAACGGGGAAGAGAGAGAGGGGAAAAGCGGGAGGGGGCAGAGGGAGAGGGAAAGAGGGGACAGAGAAGGGGGACCGGAAAGAAGGAGTGGGGACGAGGGAGGGGGGAAGAGGGAGAGGCGGGAAGAGGGGAAGAGGAGGAGGGGAAAAAGGGGACGGCAAATGGGGAGGGGAGGGGTGAGGGGGAAGGGGAAGGAGAAAAGGGGAGGGGGCGAAGAGTGTCGGAGAAAGGGGGAGGGAAAAGGAAGAGGGGGCACAGGGGTCAGAAGGTAGAGGGCAAGAGGGCCAAGAGTGGAAGGGGGCAAGAGGGGAAGCGGGGGAAGAGGGGAAAGAGGAAAGGTGAGGAGGGAATGAGGGGAAGAGGGGAAGAGGGGGAAGAGGGGTTGGGGATAAGGGGGAGGGGAAGAGGGAGAGGGGAAGGGGGAGAGGAGGAAGAGGTGGAGGGCAAGAAGAGGAGGAGGGGAAGAGGGGGAGGGGGAGAAGAGGACGAGGGGGAAGAGCGGAGCGGGAGAGGGAGAGGGGCGGTGGAAGCGGGGAGTGGTAAGTGAAGAGGGGGAGATGGGGTGGGGAAGAGGGGGAGAGGGGTGGGGATGAGGGGAGAGGGGGAGAGAAGGGGGGTGGGGGAAGAAGGGGAGGTTGAAAAGTGGAAGGGGTAAAAGGGGAGGGGAAGAGTGGAGGGGCAAGTGTGGAGGTGGAAGATGGGGAGAAGGGGTGGGGGAAGAGGGGAAGAGGGGTGAGGGAAGATGGGGAGTGGGGAAGAAGCGGAGGGGAAGAGGGAGTGGGGTGAAGAGGGGAGGGGGTAAGAGTGGGAGGGGAAGGGGAAGAGGGGAAGGGGCAGGTGGTGGGAGTAGAGAGGATGGGAAGTGGGGAAAAGGGGAAGGGAGGGGGAAGAGGGGAGGAGGTAGAGAGGAGGTGGAGGTGGAAGAGGTGGATTTGTAAGAGTGGGAGGGGCAAAGTGGTGGGGCAAGAGGGGGAGGGGGGAACAGGGCGAGGGGCAAGAGGGGGAGCGGGAAGAGGGAAAGGGTAGAGGAAAGTGGGAGGGGAGTGGGGGAAGATTGGCAGGGGAAAAGGGGGAGAGGGTGGAGGTGGTTTGGGAAGAGGGTGCAGATGAGGGGAGAAGAAGCGGAGGGGAAGTGGGGGAGGAGAAAGAGGGGAATGGGAAAGAGGGGGATGGATAAATGGGGGTGGGAAAAGAGGGGAGAGTGAAGAGGCGTTGGGTGAAAGACGGGGGGAAGAGAGGGAGGGGAAAGGGGAGGGGAAGAGGGAGCAGGAAGAGAGGATGGGCAAGTCGGGAGGGGGAAGTGGCTGTGTCGGAGTGTGGAAGAGGTGGAGGGGAAAGAGGCGGAAGAGGAGGAGGGGATGGGAATGGGAAGGTAGAGTGCTTAAGAGAGGGAGGGAGAGGAGGATGAGGGGGAACAGGGGTAGGAGGGGAGGGGAAGAGGGTGTGGAGGGGGAGGGAAGTGGAGGGAAAGGAGAGCAGAGGGTGGGAGGGGGAAGTGGGGCGGGGAAAGACGGATTGGGAGAGAAGAGCGAGGCGTAAGGGGGAGAAGAGGGAGGGGAAGAAGGGGAAGAGGGGACGTAAGCAGAGGGGGAGGGGAAGAGTGGGAGATGGAATGGGCGGAGGGGAAGAGAGAGAGGGAGAAGAAACGGGAGGGATATGAGCAGGCGAAGGGTGAGGGGGGAAGATGGGGAGTGGGGAGGGGAGTGGAGGGGAGGGGGAGGAAGGTGTGTCGGATGGGGCGGAGGGGCAAGAGGGGAGGGGAACGTGGAGGGGGAAAAGAGAAAGCTCGAGGAGAGGGGAGAGGAAACGGTAGGGGGGAGGTGGAAGTGGAAGAGAGAGAGATGAAAGGGGGAGGGGAAGAGACGTTGGGGAAGAGGGAGTGTGGGAAGACGGAAAGAAGATGGGGAGGGGAGGGGTAAAAGAGGGTGCGGGAGGTGGAAGAACGTAGGGGAGGGAAAGCGGGGACTGTGAGGGGGAACGTGGAGGGGGAAGAAAGGGAAGGGTGAAGACAGGGAAGGGTGAAGGGGAGGGAGAAGAAGGGGGAATGGGGAGGGGAGGAGGGGATAGAGGGGGAGGGGAAAAGGGGGTAAGAGGGAGAGGGGAAGGGGAAGAGGGGAGTGGCAATTGGGGAGGCGGAAGATGGTGAGTGGGTATGGGGAAGAGGGGAAGAGAGGGCGGTTGAAGAGTTGAGGGGGAAGAAGGTGACGTGGAAGAAGGGTAGGGGAGAGGTTGAGGGCTAAGGGAGAAGGGAATAAGTTGGGAGGGGAGATGGTGAGGACGGGAGAGGGAAGAGGGGAGTGAGAGGGAGGGGGAATGGGCGTAAGGGTAGAGTGGAGGGGCGGGGAAGAGTGGGAGGGGAAGAAGGGAGGGGAAAGGGGAGGGAATGGGGAGGGGAATGGGTGAAGAGGGAATGGTTATGTGCGGAGGGTGAAGAAGGTGACGGAGTGGAGAGGAGGGGGAGTGTGGTTGGGGAAGAGAGGGATAGGAAAGAGGGGAGGGATAAGTGAGGGAGGGGAAGATTGTAGTGTGAAGAGAAGTTAGGTGGAAGTGGGGGATGGGAGAGAAATGGGGAGGTGGAGGAGGAAGAGAGAGAGAGGAGAGTAGGGGAGGTGGAAACGGGGAGGAGGAAGATGGGGAAGAGGTGGTGCAGCGGGAGGGGAACTGAGGCGAAGGGGAGAAGGGGAGGGGGAAAGGGGAGGGGGAGGAGGGGAGGAGGGGAGGGGAACAGAGGGGGTGGAGGGGAGGGGAACTGTCGGAGAGAGAAAAGGGGAAGGGAGAGGAGGGGAGGGAGAAGGGGATGAAGCGTGAGGGGGAAGACGGGAGGAGGGGTGGGGCGTGGAGGGGGAGCGTGGGAAGTGGAGGGGGAAGGGGCAGAGGTGGAAGAGGGGGGAACAGGGGAAGGGGATAGAGGAAGGGGAAGTGTGGGAGGAGGAAGAGAGGAGGAGGAATAGGTGGAGGGGAGGGGAAGTGGGGGGAAGATGGTGAGGGGGAAGGGTGTGTGTGGGAAGATGGGAAGAGGAAGGTAGAGGGGAACGAGAGGGTCGGGGAGGGGTAAGAGTGGAGGAGGAAGAGAGAAGAGGAAGGGGAGCGAAGGGGGAAGGGGAGGGGCAGGGGAAGGAGGCGCGTAAAGTGTGGGTGCGTGAAGAGGGGAAAACGAAGAAGGGGAGGGGGAATAAGGGTAGGGGAAGAGGATGAAGGGAAGAGGGGAAGGGAATAAGAGGGGAGGGGAGATGGGGAGGAGGGGAGAGGGAAGATGGGGTGGGGAGAGGGGTGGGGGAAGGGGGAGAACGGGCAGAAGGGGAGGGGGAGAGGAAGAGGGTGTGGGGAAAGATATGGAGGGAATAAGGGGGAGGGGAGAAGGGGAGGAGGTCAGAGGGAGGAGGGGAGGGGGAGAGGGAGGGGGTGGGAGGGATGGGTGGTAGGTGGAAGAGGGGGAGGAGGAAGAGGGGAGGCGATGGGGAGGGGGATGAATGAAGAGGCGATGGGTATGTGGGGAGGGCAAAGATGGGAAGCGGTTTGGGAAGAGGGGAGAGGGGTTGGGAGAAGAGGGGGAGGGTTGGTGGAAATGGGGGTGGGAAAGAGGGGGTATATGAAGAGGTGGGAGGGGTGGGGGCAGTGCGTGAATAATCCTGTTACCAGAGTTTGTTCAATGCTGTGTGTGAATAATTGTTTGGACTGTGAATGGCAGTAGAGTGTGTGAATAATACTGTGGCTTGCGAATGGTCAATGCTTTTTGTGAATAATCCTGTGGCCTGAGGTTGACCAATACTCTGTGTGAAATATACTGTGACCTGTGAATGGTCAATGTTGTGCGAGATTAATCCTGTGGCCTCAGGATGGTCAATACTGTGTGTGAATATCCTTGTGTCCTGAGAATGGTCAATACAGTGTGGGAATAGTCCGGTGTCTTGAAGATGATCAATACAATTTTTTAATAATACTGTGGCATGAGCATGGTCCATAATGTCTGTGAATATTCATGTTTCCTGAAGATGGTCAATACAGTGTGAGGATAATCCTGTGGAATGAGAATGGTCAATAATATGTATGAATAATGGTGCGGCCTGAGGATGGTCAATAGCGTGTGTGAATAATCCTTTGGACTGTGAATGGTCAATTCTGTGTGTGAATATTCCTGTGGACAGAGAATGCTCAAAACTGTGTGTAAATCATCCTTTGAACTGTGAATATTCAATACTGTGTGTGAATATTCCTGTAGACTGAGAATGGTCAATACTGTGTGGGAATAATCCTATGGCCTGTGGGTGGTCAAAACCGTGTGTAAATAAATCTTTGGACAGTGTATGGTCGATGCCATGTGTGAATAATCCTCTGGACTAAGAATCGTCAGTACAGTGTGTGAATAATCCTGTTGCCAGAGGTTGTTCAATGCTGTGTGTGAATAATTCTGTGACCTGTGAATGATCAATGCTGTGCGTGAACAATGCTTTGGACTGTGAATGCTCAGTACAGTGTATCAATAATACTTTGGCTTTTGAATGGTCAATACTGTCGGAATATTCCTATGGCCTGAGGTAAGTGACTACTGCCTGTGAATAATCCAGTGGCCTGAGAATGGTCAATACTGTGTGTGAAATATCCTGTGCTCTCTGAATGGTCAATACTTTGTGTGAATAATCCTGTGGACTTACGAAGGTCAATACTGTGTGTGAAAAAATGCTGTGGCCAGAGAAGGACCAACACTGTGTCTGAATAATCGTTTGGACTGTGAATGCTCAATACTCTGTATGAATAATCCTGTGGCCTGAGGATGGTCAACACTTTGTGCGAATAATCCTGTGGTGAGGATGGTCAATAACGTGTGTGAATAATGCTGTGGCCTGAGGACGGCCAATACTGTGTGTGAATAATCATTTGGACTGTGAATGGTCAATACTGTGTGTGAATATGCCTGTGGTCTGAGGAAGTTCAATACTGAGTGGAAACAATCCTGGGTACTGAGAATGGTGATGAAGGGCTTATGCTCGAAACGTCGAATTTCCTATTCCTGAGATGCTGCCTGGCCTGCTGTGCTTTGACCAACAACACATTTTCTACTGAGAATGGTCAATATTGTGTGTGAATACTCCTGTGTACTGAGAATGGTTAATACTGTGTGTGAGTAGTCCTTTGGACGGTTAATGATCAATACTGTGTGTGAATATTCCTGTGGACAGAGAATGGTCAATACTGTGTGTGAATAGTCCTTTGCACTGCGAATTGTCGATAATGTGTGAATTATACTGTGGACTGAGAATGCTCCATAATGTGTGTATGTGTAATCCTGTGAATTGAGAATGGTCAATACTGTGTGTGGGTAATCCTTTGGACTGTTACTGGTCAATGCAGAATATTCCTGTTGACTGAGAATGGTCAATACTATACGTGAATACTCCTTTGGAGTTTGAATGGGCAATACTGTGCGTGAATATTCATGTGTCCTGAGGATGGTCAATACAGTGTGGGAATAATCCTGTCACCTAGAGATGATCAATACTGCGTGTATTGATACTGTAGCCTGATGATGGGTCAATAATGTGTGTGTATGTCCCTGTGGTCTGAGAATGGTCAATACTGTGTGTGATTAATCCTTTGGCCTCAGGATGGTTAATACTATGTGTCAATATTTATGTGTCCTAAGGATCGTCAATATTGTGTGTGAATAATCCCGTGGCCTCTCAATCGTCAATACTGTTTGTGAATAACCTTTGGCCTAAGGACGTTCAATACTTGTGTGAATAATAATGTGGCCTGCAGATGGTCAATGCTGTGTGTCAATAATCCTGTGCCCGGAGAATGGTCAATACTGTCTGCGTACAATCCTTTGGACTGTGAATGGTCAATACTATGTGTGAATATTCCTCTGGAATGAGAATGGTCAATACTGTGTGGGAATAATCGTGTCCACTGACAATGGTCAATACTCTGTTTGAATAAACCTGAGGACCGGGAGTGGTCAATCCTATGTGTTAATAATCCTGTGGCCTGACGATGGTCAATACTGTGTGTGTATAATCCTTTGGACTATGAATGTTCAATACTGTGTGTGAATAATCCTTTGGAGTGTGAAAGGTCAATACTGTGTGTGAATAATCTTTTGGAGTGAGAATGGTCAATATTATGTATTAACAATGCTGTTGCCTGAGGATGAACAATACTGTGCATTAATAAATCTGCGGCCTGAGGATGGTCAATACTGTGTGTGAATAATCCTGTGATCTGTAATTTTCTAAGGCAGTGTGTTCATTAATCTTATGCCCGTAGGCTGGTCAATACTGTGTGAGAATAATCCTGTGACCTGAGAATGGTCAATACTGTTTGTGAATAATCCTGTAGACTATGGATGGTCAATTCTGTGTGAGAATATTCCTGTGGCCTGAAATTTTTAATGCTCTTTTGAATAGTCCTGTGGCCTAAGAATGGTCAATACTGTAAGTGAGCATTCCCATGGACTGAGAATATTCAACACTGTCTGGGAATAGTCCTGTGGCCTGTGTGTGATCAAAACTGTGTGTGAGTAAATCTATGGACAGTGTATGATCAATGCCATGTGTGAATAATCCTCTGGCTTGCGAATCGTCAGTATAGTGTGTGAATAATCCTATTGCCAAAGGTTGTTCAATGCTGCGTGTGAATAATGCTGTGGCCTGTGAATGGTCAATGCTGCGCGTGAATAATGCTTTGGACTGTGAATGGTCAGTACAGTGTGTGAATAATACTGTGGTTTGTGAATGGTCAATATTGTGTGGGAATACTCCTGTGGCCTGACGTTAGTGAATACTGTCTGTGAATAATCCAGTGGCCTGAGAATGGCCAATACTGTGTTTGAAATATCCTGTGGCCTGTGAATGGTCATGGCAGTTTGTGATTTATCCTGTGGCCTGAGGATGGTCAATACTGTGTGTGAACAATCCTGTGGCCTAAGGGTGGCCAATACTGTGTGTGAATAATCCAGTGGCCTGAGGATTGTCAATAATGTGTGAATAATCCTGTGTCCTAAGAATGGTTAATACTGTGTGTGAATAATCATGTGGCCTGAGGATGGTCAATACTGTGTGTGAACAATCCTGTAGTCTTGAGGATGGTCAATACCGTGCGTGAATAATAATTTGGACAGTAAATTGTCAATACCATATGTCCGGAATCCTTTGGGCTGTGAATCGTCAATGTGTGAATAACCCTTGGAGTGTGAATGGTCAATACTGTTTGTGTATAATCCTTTGGACTGTTAATGGTCAATACTGTGTGTCAATACTCCTTTGGACTGTGAATGGACAATACTGTGTGTGAATAACCATTTGGACTGAGAATAATCGATACTGTGTGGGAATAATCCTATGGCCTCGTAAAGGTCAATGCTGTATTTGAATAATTCTGTGGCCTGAGGATGGTCAATACTGTATGTGAATAACTTGTGACCTGTAAATGGTCAAGGCAGTGTGTTCATTAATTTTGTGCCCGTAGGCTGATCAATACTGTGTGAGAATATTCCTGTGGGCTGAGAATGTTGAATACTGTGTGTGAATATTCCTGTGGACTGAGAGTGGTCAATACTGTGTGTGGATATTCCTGTGGACTGAGAATGGTAAATAATGTGTGTGAATACTGGTGTGGCTTGTGGATGGTCTATACCGTGCGTGAATAATCCTTTGGTCAGTGCAAAGTCAATACCATGTGTGCATAATCCTCTGGCTTGTGAATCGTCAATAGTCTGTGTGAATAACCCTTGGCCTAAGGATGTTCAAAACACTGTGTGTGAATATTCCCGTGGCCTGAGGATGCTCAATACTGTGTGTGAATACCTCTATGGCCTGAGGATGGTCAATACTGTGTGGGAACATTCCTGTGGTTTGATGGTGGTCAATACCGTGCGTGAATAATCCTTCGGACAGTGAATGGTCAATACCATGTGTGCATAATTCTCTAGCCTGTGAACCGTTAATACAGTGTGTGAATAACCCTTGGCCTGAGGATGGTAAACGTTCTATGTGATTTATCCTGTTGCCTGAGGTTGTTCCATACTGAGTGTGAATAATCATGTGGCCTGTTAATGATCAATGCTACGCGTGAATAATTCTGTGGACAGTGATTGGTCATTGCTGTGTGTGAATAGTCCTGAGAACTATGAATGAATGTTTAACACTGTTTGTGAATACTCCTGTGGTCTGAGTTTTGTCAATACTGTGTGAAAATAATCCTGTGGCTTGCGAATGGTCAATACTGTGTGTGAATAACCCTTAACCTAATGATTGTCAATGCTATGTGTTAATAATCCTGTGGCTGGTCAGTACTATCATAGAGTCATAGAGATGTACAGCATGGAAACAGACCCCTCGGTCGAAACCGTCCATGCCGACCAGGTATCCCAACCCAGTCTAATCCCACCTGCCAACATCCAGCCCGTATTCCTCCAAACACTTCCAATTCATATACCCATCCAAATGCCTCTTAAATGTTTCAATTGTATCAGCCTCCACCACTTCCTCTGGCAGTTCATTCCGTACACATATCACCCTCTGCATGAAAAAGTTTCCTCTTAGGTCTCTTTTATATCTTTCCCTCTCACCTTAAACCTAATCTCTCGAGTTATAGACTCCCCGACCCCAGGGGAAAAAAAGGATACATATTTACCCTATCCATGACCCTCATAATTTTGTAAACATCTATAACTTCACCCCTCAGCCTCCGACGCTTCAGGGAGTACAGCCCCAGTCTGATCAGCCTCCCCCTATAGCACAAATGCTCCAACCATGGCAACATCCTTGTAAATATTTTCTGAACCCTTTCAAATTTCATAACATCTTTCCAATAGGAAGGAGACAGGAATTGCATGCAACATTCAAACAGTGGCCTAACCAATGTTCTGTACAGCTGCAACATGACCTCCCGACTCCTATACTCAATACTCGGACCAACAAAGAAAAACAGACCAAAGTGGCCTGAGGATAGTCAATACTGTGTGTGAATAAGTCTGCGGCCTGTAAATAGTGAGTACTGTGTAGGAATAATCTTGTGCCTGCCGTTAGTGAGTACTGTCTGTGAATAATCCCGGGACCTGAGGGTGGTCAATACTGTGTGTAAGTAATCCTGTGGCCTAAGAATGGACAATATTGTGTGTGAACGCTCCTGCTGCCTGAGGATGGTCAATACTGTATGTGAGTCATCCTTTGGACTGTGACTGGTCAATAATTTGTGTGAATAATCCTGTGAACTGTAAATGTTCAAGACAGTGTGTTCACAAATCCTGTGGCTGCAGGCTGGTCAATACAGTGTGTGAATAATCCTGAGGCCTGAGGACGGTCAAAAATGTGTGTGAATAATCTAGTGGACTGTGATTGGTCAATACTGTGTGTGAATAATCGTGTGGTTTTAAGACTCAATACTGTGTGCGAGTCATGCTGCGGACTAAGGATGGTCAACACTGTGTGTGAGCAATCTTTTGGACTGTGAATGGTCAATACTGTGTCTGAAAGTTCTGCCACCTGAGGATGATCAATACATTGTGTGAATAATCCTGAAGATATAGACGACTGTGTATGAATAATCCTGCGGTCTGTGAATCGTCAATATTGTGTCTGAATAACCCTTGGCCGAAGGATGGTCAATACTCTATGTGAATAATTCTGTGGCCTGTGAATCATCTTTACTGTGTGTGGATAACCCTTGGCCTAAGGATGGCCAATATTGTATGTGAATAATGTGGCCTGTGCATGGTCAATACTGTTTATTAATAATACTGTGGCCTGAGGGTAGTCAATATTGTGTGTGAATAATCCTGTGACCCGAGGATGGTCAAGACTGTGTGTGAGTAGTTGTGTTGCCAGAGGATGGTCTATACTGTGTATGAATATTCCTGCAGCCTGTGTGTGAATTCTCCTGTGGCCTGAGAATGGTCAATACTGTGTGAGAATAATCCTGTGGCCTGAGAATGGTCAATACTGTGTGAAAGTAATCCTGTGCCCTGAGGTTGGTCAATACTGTGTGTGAATAACATTGTTGACACTGAAGCGGTGGTTTTGCATGAGCAGCTGGTTGATCCTCTCCCTCCAATGCCCCTTCCTACCTCTGCATCACCTCCAGCTGCAGAAATCCGTACTGGCTTTTTAACATCGTTCAGGCCCTGACCACTCTCGGTAACATTCTCACTACCTCCAACATCTTCACCTTTCCCTGTTCCTGTCGTGTCATTAAACCCTGACAATGATTCCCCTTCCAACTGCCTCCTCCTCCAAGCAGACTTTTTGCAATCTCTTTAAAACTTACTCGTAAAACACTCTCTCACCTCATGATTTTAAGTAATATTTGGTGATCTTCTTAGCCTCATAACCAAATATGATCCATTTCTTTTCCTGAGTGAGGGATGCATGGGAATTTCTTGCTGAGGGTTTATCTGTTTCAATGGCATGTCCTTTTATTCAGTATGTTACACTGCTCCTTCAAATGTTTTCCACTGTTCGTTTACAGACACACCTTTCAATCTATTTAGCCTGTTTCCCTTGGTCAGTTCTCCTCTCAAACTCACGTAATCGGCTATTTTCGTTTCTAGTTGTAGCTTGTCCTTTCTGTGGTTCACTTTAAAACTTTTATATTTCTTTAAACTGCGCTTTATCACAATTTCTCGGAGGATCTCCACGGGTGACATACTTATTCACCGAGTTTCATCGCATAACGATCGATCTGAGATAGTTACATCCCTAGCCAGTTGCACAACGTGATATTCAAAGAAACACTGGAAAAACATTCTCCGAACTCATGTTCCAATATCACTGTTGTCAGTGTGATTGACCCAGATTATACAAATTTTGAATTTTCCAAAATCATCACAATGCCTTTATTACAAATTCCAGTGAATTCATATTAATAGAGGTGATCAGCAATGAAATGCTGTTCAGAGGATAAAACCGTTAGGCTGCTTGTGTCCTTGGCAGGTAGTACCCAGAATTTACATTCAGACTGACTCTGCTTCATGATCTGAGGCCAAATGCATTCTCTGTCAAGTCTTTGTTATCCATTATAGTTAGCGTTGCCCATTTTGCCTGAGTTTGCACAAGGTTGTGAACCATTGAATACTAATGTCCACCTTTTGTTCGCCCTGTAACCACGTCTCCCTGCTGTCTAAATCTCTTTTATCTCTGTCACAAATCCATCTAGCTCATTGATGAGACTTCGTCCATTCAATAAAAAAAACATAATTTGCTCTTTCCCGCAATGTCCTGTCACAACCCTCTTCACTGATGGGTATGGGATGTGTGTGTCTCTGGCTAGCCAGACTTTCTTGCGTAGTCTAGCTGCCCTTGAGCTGAGTAGCTTGCTCTGCCATTTCAGAGCGTAATTGAGAGGCAAACACTTTGGGTGTGCCTTTCAGATGAGCAGATGTCCTTAAATAAAGGAAAAATGTTTGGGTTTTTTTTGTCCATCAGCAATGGTGTCATACTTATTTGTGGATTGTTAATAACTATTTTTTTAAAAAATGATTTCAAATTCCACCATTTCAGATGGTGGATTCAACCCTGTCTCCCCTGAACATTAGCTGAGATTTTGGATACATGCTCTCGCAATAATACTACAGGGCCATCATTTCACCTGATTATTGGTTGCTCATCCCTGAGCATTGATGCCAGTGCATCATGAAGCTGAACCCATTCTTCCCGTTCATTTCTTTGATCCTGATAATTTCCTGCACTCTGGTGATATCAATCAGTTTCTCTTCATGTGGTATCCCTCACTATGTGGATCTAATTGCTTCCTCTGTCAGCGCCTCTCGCTCTTTTAGATACTCCAGATCCTGAGCCAACAGAATTCTCCACTCCAGAGTGACTCAACAGCACAGGCCAAGGATGGAGACTGGGATTTTCCAGATCTCTGGATACTCAGTGCTGTTTTCCATGTGTAATCCTCACTGCATCAGTCTAATTTCCAATTCTCTGTTTCCTGTAGATACCCAGGGAGTTCCTGACGCAATAGATTTCCCAACTGCTGGGTGTTTCTTCTGTCACCACATTGAAGATGGTTGGTCAGCAAGAGCGACAAACGCCAGGGAGATCTGGAGCCTTCAATAAATCCTGCAGCGAGGTAAGATCACTCACAGTACATAGAGCAGAGAGCTATGAGAGGGCTCCAAACATCGGCTAACCAGACATGATATAGATACAATGCTGGAGGGGGAGCACAGTACAGACACACCTCTGGATCAATCACCACCCCTCTTGTAAATTCTGTTGAACTAAGACTCACTACTCTGCAACACTGTATCTGTGTCATGTCTTGGTGAACAGTGTCTTCGATATTTTTAAAATACTATAACAGTTGCTATTTCTGTAACCTCCTCCCTTCCTAATAGTCCCTCCACATATTTGAAACGTACTGAATTCAAGCCTAACATCCCTATTGCTGTAACTTGCTTCCGTATCAATAATATGGCTTATCTCAATAGTCTCCTCCTCTTTAACTGGAGACAGAGTCATGCAGCATGGAACCAGAATCTTCGGTCCAACTCGTCAATGCTGACCATAGTTCTTATCATAAACGTGTCGCATTTGCCTGTATTTGGCACTTATCCCTTCACACGTTCTCCTCTCCATCTATCTCCCCAAGTGTCTTTTCCATCTTTTAATTATACATGTTTCTCCCATTTCCACTGGCAGTCTGTTCTGTCTCTGCACTATCCTCTGTGGATAATGTTGCCCCTCAGCTCCCTCTTTAAATCCTTGCTCTCTCACCTCACATGTATACCCTCTAGTTTTGGACTCACCTATCCTTGGCTTTTCACCTTACTGAGGCCCTGCATGGTTTTATAAACCTTTATAAGTCAATCCGTCACCTCCTCTGCCCAAGGGAAATATTTAGGACAATGTTACAAATATCTCCAATTGATATCAACGCTCTAAACAATGAAGGATAGTGTGCCAAATGCTGCTTTCACCACACTGTCCAAGTGTGATGACACTACCAAGGAACAATGTAGCTGCAACCGTTGTCTCTCTCTCTCTCTCTCTCTCTCTCTGTTCAACAACACTGCCCAGGGACAAATCATAAACAGTGTTCGTCCTCCCTCGTTTGTCTTACCAAATCCCAAAACCATACTTCAACTACATTTTTTCATTCTTTGGTCCACTGGCCCAGTTTTTCAAGATCCCCTTTGATAACCATATTCACTGCCCACTACACCATTAATTTAATCATCTACAAACTTACTAACAATGACTCCTATATTCTAAACCAAACTGTTTATGTAAATGATGCACATCAGTGGACCCAGCCCCAGTCCTTATGGCACCCTGCTTGTCATAGTCTTCCAGTCTGAACAACAAGCCTCTCCTACCACAATCTGTCTCCTACAGGCAAACCAGTTTTGTATCCAGTTGGCTACCTCCCCCGATCCCATGTGATCTAACCGTATGTAACAGTATATCATGCTAAACCCTGTCAAAGGCCTTACTGACATTAATGTAGACAATGTATGGTAACCACTTCAGCAAAAAAAGCAATCAAGTTAGTAATACCGGATTTGTATGCACAAAGCGGTGCTGACTATCTTTAATCAATTCTTACCTTTCCAAATGCATGGAACTCTTGCCTGGCAGAATCACTTCCACAACTTATCCACCACTTTACATCGGGCTAATTGGTCTTTAGCTCCCTGGCTTTCCATCACAACATTTCTCAAATAATGGAACAAAGCTATTCTTGTCATAGCTGAACAGCATGGAAACAGACGCTTCAGTTGGTACCAACCATAATCTCAAAGTAAACACATCTCTTCTGCCTGTTGCTGGCCCTTATCCCTCCAAACCATTCCTATTCATATACTTATCAAAATGTCTTTTAAGCATTGTAATCGCATCCGCGTGCACTCTTCCTCAGGAAGTTCATTCCACACTCAAACCACAATCTATGTAACAATTTGAAGCTCATGTTATTTTTTGAACATTACTCTCCTGTATTTTTAAAAATGTGGCCCCTCCTCTTGAGACTCTACCATCTTGGGGGAAAGGCAGCTACCGTCAACTCTATCCATATATCTCATTATTTTATAAACGTCTATAAAGTGACCTCTCAATCTCCAGGCTCCAGTGAAAAAAGGGTCAGCCTATCCAGCCATTCTTTTAGAACTAAAGCCTTCCATACCCAGCAATATCCTGGTAAGTCCCTTCTAAACCCCTGCAGCTTAATAATATCCTCCCTATAACTGGGCGACCAGAACTGGGCAGAGTATTGCAGAAAAGGCCTCACTAATGTCTGTGCAATCTCAACATGACGTCCCAAATCCTACATTCAATGGACTGAGCAATAGTCAAGAATGGCAAGCGCTGTCTTATCCATCCTGTGATGCAAACTTCAAGCATTATGCACCTGATACTCGAGGTCCCTCTGCTCTAAAACACTGACCGAAGCCCTAACATTAATTATATAAGCGCGACCGTTGTTTGTTTTACCAAATGCATTACCTCGCATTTATTCAGATTGAATTCCATCTATAGTTTTCAGCCCATTCACTCATATTATCAAGATCCCTTTGTAAACTTAGAAAACTTCTTTCACTGTCCACTATTCCACCCTCCCTTCTTTCAGTCCATTACACATGGCTCTCAATGGTACAAATACTTTTGTTAGGGGCTCCACAACTTCTTCCATAACATCGCACAATGTCCTGTGATACACTTAATCAGGTCCTGTAATTTTCCAAACCTTTGAGTTTTAAAACCTGCAGGACCACCTCTTCTATGAAATGCAGTCTTTACAAGTCATAGAGGTGTGCAGCATGGAAACAGACCTTTCGGTCCAACTCATCCATGCTGACCAGAAGATCTAAGTAAATCTATCCCATTTACCAGCATTTGGCCCATGTACCTCTAAATCCTTATTATTCATATACTCATCTAGATACCTTTTAAATGTTGTCATAGTATCAGTATCTGTTACTTTCCCTCGCTGCTCATCCCAAATACGCATCACCATGTGGGTGAAAAAGCTGTCCCTTACGTATCTTGAACCTTTACCCTCCAGTTTGGACTCACCAACTCATGGGAAAAGACTTTGAATGATTAGCCAATCCATGCCACTCATGTTTATATACACCTCGGTCCGATCACCCCCCATTCTCCGATGGTTCAGGGAAAATAGCCCCAGCCTATTCAGTAACAATCCTGGAAACATTTTATTCATCTTTTCTGAGCCGTTTCAAGTTTCACAACATTCTTCTGATAACAGGGAGACTAGAATTGCACAGAGTACTCCAATTGTGGTGTAACGTAGTAATCTTTAGCTCTCTGAGTTCTCCAGTCTTCGTGAACAGTTAGTCCTGGAATGAAAAATGTGTTTAGGATCTTAGACATATCCAGCAGTTCCGCACATCGACGGCTTCATTGATCTTTCAGGTCCCCTACATTGTCCAGCGTTGCTCGTTTACTCTTACTTATATATATCTATATATTATCTACAATCAGTTTTGGATTGTCCTCGTCCTTCTTTGCCAAGGCTATTTCATGTCCTCTTTTTGCATTCCTGTATTTCCATCCTGCAGCCCCCGTGCTCCTCATGGATTCCCTTGATGCAGCTGGCTATACCTGGTATGTGCCCCTTTTCCTTGACCAGACCCTCAATAGACAGCCAGTGTTTCCAAATGCTGTCGGAATTGACCTTCACAAAAATAGGAACATGCTGGCGCTGAAAGCTCAATTTATCTCGCCTTTAAAATATTCTCAATTGCGAGACTTCCCTTTCCCTGCAAATAGACTCCCCAGTCACCTTTTGAAAGTTCCTGGCTGATACGATCAAGATTGTTCTGGCCCCATTTTATAACGTGAACTTGTGGGCTCGGTCTGTCCTTTTCCATCGCTGTTTTCAAACTGATAGAAATGTGGTCACTTTGGCAAAATGCTTTCCCACTAACACCTCAGTCCCTTTCCCTATCTTGTTTCCCAAGGGGAGGTCAGATTTTGCCCATTTCTTTTTTCTGGCTTTTTATATGTTGATTTGCAGCTTCTGGAATACAATTACCAATTCTTCTCTTGAAAACGCTTAACACTGACAGTTCCAGTCGAAGATGGGAAGTTTAAAAAAACCCCGACCATACCAACCCTATTATTACGATTGATATTTGAGATCTCCTGACATATTTGTTCCTCAGTCTGCCACTGGTTATTCGGGGTTAGTAGGACAATCGAATCGAAGTGATGACCCATTCTTATTTCTCTGTTCCATGAATATAGCTTCAATGAGCGATGTGGTCTCTCTACCTTGAAACAATGAGCTGCCAGTCCTGCCTCTCCCTCAGCAGTGTTTCTGTAATAACGATAATGTTCCAATCCATGCCCTGAGTTCACAGCTTCCTTCGCTGTCAGACCCCTTGAGTTCAACGCAGTTTAATAATCAGTTTCCTCCATTGACTGCTATGTTCTTGCCTGCGTTATCTGTTGAAATTGCTCTCTTTAATTTGTGTACCAACCTCAATCTCCTTTCTGATTTCAACTGTTTAAGTTTCAACACACTGCCAGATTAGATCATATCCTCTCAAGTAGCTCTAGCAATTCGCCACAGCAGAATATTGGTCCCTCTCCTGCTCCCAGTTCAGGTGCCTTCCCCAGCCAGTCCAACTGTGCTGACACCTTCAGAGATCATTCGATTGTCCACTCAGGTGCCCGTATTCCTCAGTACTCCGGGAAAGTCGAACATTCATTATGTCTGTCATTCGCTTATCATAACTCCCACAGGGTATGACCTCATTGACCAGAACTAAACTATACTCAGATTATCATCTGATTGTCATCAGACTGTAGCTAGAGACCATACTCCTCACTGTGAACAACTTCCTCATCTTTCACGTCACCTGCAAGCCGACTAATGATAGATTTTGCTTTCACATCGGACTTATTATTCCACAGAATAACCAACAATGGTACCCGCACAGATCCCTGTGGTACACACGCTGGTGAAAGAATCTCAAACACTAGGAAGACTATCCACCAATTTTTTATCCAATTTGCTAACTTGTCTTGGAACCCAGTGGCTCTTTCCTTTTTGATAGGCCTTGCATGTCAAAGACCTCAATGAACTCCATGTCTCCCACATCATCTGCAATGCCCTCTTCAGTATTTTTAAAATCCATTTCAACAAACCTAAACTGAATTCCTCAGACAGTGTCTTCCTCTACCAAATCCATGATGACTAATCCGAGTTGATCCTTGCATTTGCAAGTGTTGATTCATCCTCAGAGTGGTTTCCAATAATTTTTCTCCCCCGCTGTCAGACTATCTACTCTGTAATTACCTGGCCTATCCCTGCTGCCCTTCTTGAACAAAGAAACCACTTTAGGTATCTCTAGTCATTCGGCACTTCACCTGCGGCCAGCGAAGTATTAAATATATCGACTAGGCAATCTCCTCCCTTACCTCCCATAGCAACCTGGGTTACATTCCATTGGGCACTGAGGATTTCTCCAACATTATGCCTGTGAAAATATTTAATACCTCCTCCTTATTGATCTTAACATGTTATAGAACCTCACTATCACAACTGAAATCCCTGGCTACAATGTCTTTCTCCTGTGTGAGTACAGATGGGAAGTATTCATTAAAGACCTCACCTCCTTCCTCTGGCTCCATGTCCAGATTGTTCCTTTCGTTTCTAATAGGCCTCACTCGTTCCTCAGTTACTGTTTTATTCTAACTATACTGATAAAGTAACTTGTGGCTTTTCCTTAATAGCATCTGACAAGGATATTTCATGGCCATTGTGTGTCCCTCATTTCAAAGGACCCCCTTGCATACTCGATTATCGTGAAGGACTTCACCTGTGTTTGCTGCACTGTATTTTCTTTAGCAAACTCACGATATCACTTGATCAGTATTCGCTGGACTTCCTGCCTTTACTATTCCCTCGTCAGGAACACACTGGCCCTGAATTCCCACTGTATCACTTTAGCATGCTCCCAATTTCCAAATGTAGACCCAACTGCAGATAGTCCTCCCAGTATATGTTTGCCAGATCCTCTCTAATGATCATGATACTTAAAAGAGACTCAATTGTGAGGGGGACCGTCAGGAGATTCCCCAGGATGGTGCGCTGCCTCCCAGGTGCCAGGGTCAAGGGTATCTTTGAGTAGTTACTCAACATTCTGAAGGGGGCGGGTGAACAGCCAGAGGTCATTGTGCACATCAATCCACATGACGGAGGTCGACAAATGGATGGGATCCTGTGAAATGAATATTGGGCATTAGCTAAAAGTTAAAAGCAGAACCTCAAGATTAGTGATCTCCAGATTACTCCTAGTGCTACGTGCCAGGGAGGTTAGACATAGAAAGACAGGCCGGGTGAATGTGTGGCTGAGGAGCTGTGGAGGCGACAGTGTTTTCAGATCGTGGGTCATTGGGTTCTCTTCGGCGGTAGAGGTGACCTGTACAACAGGGATGGATTGGACTTGAACAAGGGGGGCACCAGTATCCCTGGGGGAGATTTGATAGTGTTACACTGGATGGTGCAAACTAGTTTGGCAGGAGGTTGGGAATCTAAATAAGAGAGGGGCCATTGAAAAGTCAGGAGAAAACGCATTAGCCATCAAGAGCAAGTTTCCTATCCAGGATATCCAGGGGCACAGTCAAGAACATAGAACATAGAACATAGAACATGGAAAAATACAACGCAGTACAGGCCCTTTGGCCCTCGACGTTGCGCCGATCCAAGCCTACCTAACCTACTCTAGCCCACTAACCTCCATATGCCTATCCAATGTCCGTTTAAATACCCATAAAGAGGGAGAGTCCACCACTGCTACTGGCAGGGCATTCCATGAACTCACGACTCGCTGAGTAAAGAATCTACCCCTAACATCTGTCCTATACCTAGCACCCCTTAATTCAAAGCTATGCCCCCTCGTAATAGCTGACTCCATACGTGAAAAAAGGTTCTCATTGTCAACCCTATCTAAACCCCTAATCATCTTGAACACCTCTATCAAGTCAACCCTAAACCTTCTTTTCTCCAATGAAAACATACCCAAGTGCCTCAGCCTTTACTCTTACGATCTTCCTATCATACCAGGCAACATCCTGGTAAACTTCCTCTGCACCCGTTCCAGTGCCTCCACATCCATCCTATAGTATGGCGTACAAAAGTGCACACAATACTCCAGATGCGGTCGCACCAGAGTCTTATACAACTGCACCATGACCTCAGGGCTCTGGAACTCAATTCCTCTACCAATAAAAGCCAGTAAGCCATACGCCTTCTTCTCAGCACGATTTACCTTTGTGGCAACTTTCAGAGACCTGTGTTTATGGACACCAAGATCCGTCTGCTCATCCACACTACCAAGTATCCGACCATTAGCCCAGAACCCCATCTTCTTGATACTCTTACCAAAGTGAATCACTTCACACTTAGCTACATTGAACTCCATTTGCCACGTTTCTGCCCAGCTCTGCAGTTTATCTATATCCCGCTGTAACCTACCACATCCTTCCTCACTGTCAACAACTCCACTGACTTTCGTATCATCCGCAAACTTGCCCACCCAACCTTCTAGCCACACCTCCAGGTCATTTATAAAAATGACAAACAGCAATGGTCCCAAAACAGAACCTTGCGGAACACCGCTAGTAACTGCACTCCAAGATGAATCTTTACCATCAACTATTACCCTCTGTCTTCTTCCAGCCAGCCAATTCCTAATTCAAACATCCAACTCACCCTCAATGCCATACCTCCGTATTTTTTGCAGTAGCTAACCATGGGGAACCGTATCAAACGTCTTACTAAAATCCATATACACCACATTTACCGATTTACCCTCGTCCACTTCCTTAGTCACCTTCTCAAAGTATTCAATAAGGTTTGTGTGGCACGACCTGCCCTTCACTAAACCATGCTGACTATCCTTGATCACATTATTCCTATCCAGATGTTCATAAATCCTATCGCTTACAATTCTCTTTAAGACTTTGCCCACTACAGAAGTAAGACTCACTGGCCTATAGTTACTAGGGTGATCCCTACTCCCCTTCTTGAACAAGGGAACCACAGTTGCTATCCTCCATTCTTCTGGCACTATTCCTGTAGACACGAGGACATAAAAATCAAGGCCAATGGCTCTGCAATCTCCTCCCTTGCTTCCCAGAGCATCCTAGGATAAGTGTCATCAGGCCCAGGGGACTTTACCTATTTTCACCCTTTCCAGAATTTCCAACACTTCTTCACTACATACCTCAAAGCCATCCATTCTAATTAATTGTGACTCAATATTCACATCGGCAACAATGTCCTGTTCCTGAGCGAATACTGACGAAAAGTATTCATTCAGTGTCTCTCCAATCTCTTCAGACACCACGCACACTTCCCACTACTATCCTCGACTGGACCTATTGCTAACATCGTCATTCTTTTATTCCTGACATACCTATAGAAAACCTTTGGAATTTCCCTAATCCTACCAACCAATGACTTTTCATGTCCCCTCCTTGCTGCTCTTAGCTCTCTCTTTAGATCCTTCCTGGCTACCTTATAAATCTCAATCCCCCCAATTGAACCTTCACGTCTCATCTTTACATAGCCTGCCGTCTTCCCTTCAACAAAGGATACCAATTACTTATTAAACCATGGCTCCCTCACACGACCCTTTCCTCCCTGCCTGACAGGTACATACTTATCAAGGACACTCAATCGTTGCTCCTTGAACAAGCTCCACATATCGATTGTGCCCTTCCCTTTAAGACTACTTTTCCAAGCCACGCATTCTAAGTCATGCCTCACCGCAACATAATTTCCCTGCCCCCAGCTATAACGCTTGCCCTGCAGTGCACACGTATCCCTCTTCATCACTAGAGTAAAAGTCACCGAATTGTGGTCATTGTCCCCAAAGTGCTCACCTACCTCCAATTCTAACACCTGGCCTGCTTCGTTACCCAGAACCAAATCCAGTATGGCCTCATCTCTTGTTTGCCTGTCTCCATATTGTGTCAGGAAACCCTCCTGCACACATTGGACAAACACTGACCCATCTAACGTACTCGAGCTATAGTTTTCCCAGTCAATATCTGGAAAGTTAATGTCCCCATAACAACCACCCTATTACTTTCACTCTTCTCCTGAATCATCCTTGCAATCCTTTCTTCTACGTCTCTAGGACTATTAGGAGGCCTGTAGAAAACTCCTAACAGGGTGACTATACCTTTCCTATTTCTAACCTCAGCCCAAACTACCTCAGATGGCGAGTCTTCATCCATTGTCCTTTCCACCGCTGTAATGCTATCCTTAAAAGGACTTCTGGTTTAAAGTTCATTTATTTCAAATTACGAGTCCTGACTGGTAAGGCGGATGATCTCAGAGCATGGATTGGCTCTGGGGACTGGGATATTATAACCATATCAGAAACATAGCTGACAGAAGGGCAGGGCTAGCAGCTCAGTGTTCCAGGATACAGAAGGTACAGGCGGGATAGAAGGACAAGTAAATGAGGTGGGGAGTTGCCTTATTAATAAGGGAGAATTTAACAACAGTGCTTAGAGAGCATACTCTTAAAGAGTCATCAAATGAGGCCACATGTTTCGAACTTAGAAACAAAACAGAGTGGTCACTCTGTTGGGACTGTATTGTGACCCCCAAATAGCCAGCGGGTACGAGAGGAGCAGATGTGTAGAGAGATTAGTGGTAACAGTCGGAATAATAGAGTAGTATTGGTTGCAGATTTTAACTTTCCCAGTATTGACTGGCCATCCAAAGAATAAAAGGCCTGGACGGAGTGCAATTTGTCAAATACGTCCAAGAACGTTTCCTAAATCACGATGTAACTCTAACAAGACTTAACTCTACTCACGGGGGCGCAACCCTCACCTCTCCTCAGATAACAAGATCAGGCAAGTGTCTGAAGTGTCAGTCAGAGAGCACTTTGTGTCCAGTGACCGCAACTGTCTTAGTTTTCGCATTGTTATGGATAAAAGATCAGACAGGTCCACAGACTAAGGTGTGAAACTGGAACAGGGCCCGGTTTGGGGCCATTAGGCAGGTTATAGCATAGGTCGATTGGCTGAATTAGAAATCGACACCACGCCAGGTTATAGTCCAACAGGTTTATTTCAAAGCACTAGCTTTCAAAACGCAGGTGATCATCCTAAAAGATGAAAGGCTTAAGCTAAATGAGTTTGATATTACATTCCATGACAGTGCTATCCTGTTGCTATAAATTCTGCGTGCCTTATGACTGTGCTGCAAAAACACTTGTTGAAGCAGTGCTCTGAAACCTAGTGCTTCCAAATAAACCTGCTACACTATCAGGTGGTGTTGTGTGATTTTCAACATTGTCCAACCCAGTCCAACACTGGCTCATCCACATCATGCTCCCACCAACTGGGTGAGTCTGTTTGAAGGAAAAGGAATGACTGGCAAATTGGAGGCTTTTTATAAGTGTGATATTAAGAATCCAGGACAAGTATGTCCCTGTTAGAGTGAAGGGAAAAGCTGGCAGGTTTAGGGATCCCTGGCTGAAGGCAGATATTGAGGTTATGGTCTGGAAAATGAAGATGGTATACATTGGATTTAAGCTTTCCGTATCTACCTCACCTACCTCACCTACCTCACCAGACTGATTGACACAATCAATCTGTGGAGGCCCTACAATCCTCTCAGTTCCCTGCAGCATTCCGATCTGTAGAATCCTCTCCAATGCCTGTGACTGTCCAAATACAGTTCTTATAAGACTCTATATCTATGTGACATCCTCCAGTCGCCAGCACAAGCTGTCAATGCAAGCTCCTCCAGTCTCTCCATCCATCAACCCATCTCTCTAACCTTCTCCAGCTCTTACACCCCTGTCTGTGTAAACATCATCCTCCCTACAACCGTTCCCACTTAGACCAAGCTGGAGGAGGGTACTAATGCTCCCTTATCTGTGAAACTGTCTCCAACCAAAATTGCCCTTGTTATCTCCTGGAAAAACTGTCTGATTCCACATTCTCTAGGTCTAAATAACCTGCAGAACGTAAGCCTTCCTGTATCTATAAACATCTACAGTCACCACTACCCTCCATATGTCTGTTTCTTCTTCCCGTCTGTACAACGTCTTTATGTCTGTCATCTCCTCCGTTCCCGAAACAATCCCTGTCTGTGTAACCACCCCAACCTAACAACATCCGTATGCCTGTAAAGTGCTCCACACTTCCTAATCTCCTTTGCTCCGTGAAACCCCCTCCAAATCTCCATATCTCTGCAAGGTCCTGCAGTTCCATAAAACAACCCTCTATGTGGAACTTCCGCCAGAGACCACAACCCTCCATATCTCTGTAATCCCCTGATGATCGCTTTACCTCTGTTCCCAGCTTCAGTCCCGACAACCCTACTTCCATGTACAACATCTTCAAGTGTCTGCAATCCTCCAAATCTGTGGAATCACCGCCAGATCTTGTATCTCTCTCTCATGAGTTCTGACTGCCTACAGCGATTTAAAACTTCCACAATTCGATAAAATCTCCAGTCTCCATGCACCTGCCGACTATGGCGAGCTGTTCTAAACCTCTCAAATTTGTGTTTCATCATCAAGCTGATACAACTCTTCTCTTGTCTGTAGTGCTCTGCAGACACTACAATCCTCCCCGTTTTTGTGAATTCTGCCGATAACTAGTACTGTCCCCTATCTGTGTCCCTGCCTCCTGTTACTACAACCCCTTTACTGTGGAGCCACTACCAAACCCTAAAGCCATTGCTATCTGTGAAACCTCCTTCAGGTCTATATCCTCCAACTTGCTGAAACCTGCTCTCAGCATTGCAACCCCCATTAATTCTTAACATTATTTAGTCTCTGAAACTATCCCTTTCAGTGTGGTCTCATCCACTCCTGGTCTGCGCAATAGGTGATGCATGGTTTCATAAAAGGGAAATATTTTTAAATTCATTGGATTCTATATTTTCTGTGACCATCAATGGCAAATAGATAAAGCTGGGATAGGCTAGTCCCAGTCGAGGGATATTTGAAATTTCAGAAGCATCTTGACAAGTTTCAAGAAGGGCTGAAGATTAGTGAGGGAAAAAATAGAGCACCTGAAACGTCAATGAGGCTGTCCATGTGAAATCATTACTGATAGGCGAGATCCTAACCAAATAATTTGCGTTAGGATTTACTTTGGAGAAGGAAATGGAAGCTCAGAAACTTGGGAAAATACAAAATGATGTCTTGAACAGAGTTCACATTGGAGAACAGGAGATTCTGGATATCTTAACATGTACAAAGGCTAATAAAACCTTGGGATATGATCAGATGTATCCCAGCATCTTGTTAGAAGCTAGGGAAGAGATTGCAGGGCCTCTCTGAGATATATTTGTATCAGCGACAGCTACTACAGGTCATTGAGACCGATAGCAGAGGTGGGAAAGTTGTTCGAGGAGAATCTGAGAGAAAAATAAAGTATTTGGAAAGATAAGGACGAATTAGCGATAGTCAGCATGTTTCTTTTGCGTGGAAAATCATGTCTCACAAACTGGATTGAGTGTTTGTGAAGGTAGAAAAGTGATAGGTCAAGGCAGAGCAGTTGACGATGTCTACGTTAACTTTAGCAAGGTCTTTGCAAGGTTCTGCAAGGCAGACTGGTTAGTAAGTTTAGATCACACATAACCGGGCAGCGTTCATCAACTGGATACAAATTGGATTCACGGTAGGAGACAGAGCATGTTCATAGAGGGTCGCTGCTCAAACTGCAGAACTATGACCTACGGTGTGCCATTGGGTTGGGTGATGGGTCACTGTTATGCTTCATTTATGTAAACGATTTGGATAATAATACAGGAGACATAGTTAGCTAATTTGTGAGTGAGACTGAAATTGGTGGTAAAGTGGAGAGCGAAGAGGATTATCTGAGAGTCGGCCGGTGAGTTTAGGAATAGCAGGTGCAGAAAGGGACAGCGTTGCACTCTGGCAAAGCAGACCAGGGCTGGACTTGTACTTTAATTTTCCGGCCCTGGGTAGTGTTCACAATCAGAGACCTAGGATGCAGGTGCACAGTTCTTTGCAAGTGATGTCACAGGTCGACAGGCTGGTGAAGCAAGCGTTTGGGATGCTTAACTTCATTGGTCACAGCACTGAGAGTAGGGATTGGGATGTTATGTTGTTGCTGTACAGGACATTAGTGAGGACACAATAAAAAACATTGTTAATTATCTGGAAAAACTGAACTCGTTCCCTTATGTCCTTTATGAAAGGATATCTGACAATCTAACATGGTCTGGGCTACACGTGACTCCAGACCAATGGCAATATGGCAGTCCCTGAGCTGCCCTCTTGGAAATTAGCAGTGGAGGAAAGAATGCTGACTCAATCAGTGACATCCTTATCAAATGAATGAATAAATAAAAATGCATACGTCCCTCCCTATCTCTGCAAACACCCCCAGCACAGCAATCCGTCCTGGCTTTGGAACACCGTTAAGGCTCTTTCCCATCTCTGTAACATTCTTACCACTTCCAGAACCTTCAAGTCTCCCTGTTACTATCATCTGATTAAACCCTTACAATGATTCCCCCTCCTACTGCACTTCTCATGCTTGTAGACCCCTAGTCATCCCTTTAACAAATGCTTCCATATTTCGAAAGCATTGGCTTCTTCAGAATTGGTAGGGTCTTTGTCTTCTAATAATTTTTAAATTAAATCTGCTAACTCGTGGTAATCACTGGGCTAGGACTGTCCAAATTGGGGGAGGAGCATTGAAAAGGTGTCGAGAACCTCAAGAGAAAACAGCACGAGGAACGCAGTGCCACACCAACACCTCAAGCACCCCCTTCCCACGGCCACCTTCTGCCCCATGTGTAACAGAGTCTGTAAAGTGCCAGAACGGTCTGTACAGCCACCGACAGACCGCCCTGAGAGTGGGAGAGAGTCAGCCTCGTCTGTGACCCACAGCCAATGAGATGGCGAGATAAGAAAATTCAATATCTTCTCCATTATCCCAGTGTCTTTTGATACAAATTCCAATAATTCCCTGTTAATGCAGTGTCCCACAATGTAACGCTGTAAATTTGCTTTAACACGGTCCTTCCACTTCTGTTTTCTGACCCTTATTCCCCAGCATTTGGATATCGTAACGATTCATAACCTGAGGTCATATATCTTCTCGGTAATCCAAATGTTATCCTTACGATGTGAGTTCCCCATCCTGCTTCCCATTCTTCCTGGCTTTCCACAATGTTGTGCAGCCGTGAATATTCATGCCCCACCTTTGTGTTCACCCTATGACTACTTCTCCCTGATGGCGATCAGAAAGAAATCATAAGAGACACGTGCATATCCCTTATTGCAGATAGTTTATGCATTCAAATTAAGAAACAGTACTATTCCTTTTTTCCACAATTCCTTGTCAGAAACCGAATTGCCGATGTTATAATCGTCATCGTTAGGATTGTAGAGACTAAATTCCATAATAGGGACGGTAGCATTGGATGCTATCCACAGACATGGAGGATGTTAAAAGGTAGAGGAGTTTCCTAAGGTCAGGAGTTCCTTGGGAGATGACAAAGATCGTGAAATTCTCATGTAGCAGCCTGACATAATTTCAAAGACAGGGAGGCATTTAAGGTCTGGTAGAGATTACACAGGTCGGGATAACTCAATGGACTGAAGAATTTTTCACAGATAAGGAAGGATTGTAGGATAATAAGTCCTTTCCTATTCCTTCCTATTTGTCTTCATTCACATCCCCATTGTTTTCCAATATTTCAAGCTTTCTCTATGGAATTGGAATTTCCTTTCATCTGAGCCCTGTCCCTCCTCATCTCTGTCAGGTTAAATAACACTGCATTATCCTGGTCACATGAATGACTTGGTCACTGGCCACAGCACAGTACCAGAGGACACCTTTCCAATATAATAGTTGCTCCATCTCTCCCAACCTCCCCATCTCCATGAACTCCAGTAGGCCCTACAGGTCTCCATATTTCTGTAACCTGCTGTGGCCCTATGGTTCTGCCTCCCTGTGAAACCACCTCCAGTCCTCACAACCCTCCAAATCTGGGTCTTCTGCTCTAGATCAGACCATTGCTGACTCTGTG
This sequence comes from Hemiscyllium ocellatum, assembly GCF_020745735.1. Taxonomy (NCBI): domain Eukaryota; kingdom Metazoa; phylum Chordata; class Chondrichthyes; order Orectolobiformes; family Hemiscylliidae; genus Hemiscyllium; species Hemiscyllium ocellatum. The sequence continues at coordinate 4,736 of NW_026868564.1, read as the reverse complement.
ACCTCTGACAATCCGAGCAACCCTTCCTATTTGTGCATCTTCATTCAGATCCTATCCTTTCCCGCTTTCTGAAACCTCTTTGTGCCATTGCAATTCTCCTTATTTAGAAATTAGAGCAATACAGTACAGCAAGTCCCTCAATGTTGTGCTGAAATTTTATCCGAGAGACCCTACATTTTACTATGAGCCATGTGCCTATCTAAGAGTTTTTCTTTAACTGTCCCTAATGTATCAGAATCTACTACCACTGTTGGCAGTGCATTTCACGCAACTCCACTCTATGTGTAAAGAACCCAGCTCTGACATCTCCATAAACCTTCCTCCAATCACCTTCAATTTATGCCCCTTCATTAATTCCACTTTTCACATTGGGAAAAATATCTGGTTTTCCTCTCTATCGAGGCCTCAAATCATCTCGTTTAACCTTATCAAGTCACCTCTTACCCTTTTTCATTTCAATGATAAAAGCCCGAACTTCCTCAACCTTTCTTCATCAGACCTCCCCTCAAGTCCAGGCAGCATCCTGATAAATCTCCTCTAAACCATCCGTAAAGCTTTCACATCTTTTTGATAACGAGACAAACAGAACCGAACACAATATAACAAGTGTTGTCTTACCAGGGAACGATAGAGCTGCAGCATAACCTCGTAGCTCTTAAACCCCATCCCCGTGCTAATGAAAGCCAACACACCATACGCCTTCAAAAATAAGGCTATCAACTTAAGTGACAACTTTGAGGGATCATTGGATGTAAACCCCAAGATTATTCTGTTCCAACGCACTGTCAAGAATCCTGCCTTTATCCCTGTAAAGGTTTTCTGCTGAATACTTCATTCTTAAACCCTCCCTATCTTGGTAATTCCTCCAATCCCGACAACACTCGTAAACTTTGCAACCTCCACCATCCTCCAGTGCCCTTCTGGGCAACATTGCAAAGGAAGGAAGACTTGTCGAGTCAGGGCCATGTTACGGGGGTAGGTAGGGCTGCAGAACCTGGAGGATGGTACAAATGTAGGAAGGGATGTGGATCCTACAGAATGTTACAGGGAGTGGTATTTAAAGAACATGTAGGATGGGGCCGAGAATGCGTTGTGGAACCTGCAGGATGTTTAAATTTTAATGACTGACTGCTTTTGATCAGACTGTTGGGCTGATCTCGCTGTTCTCTTTATGAAGATATTTGCCAGAATGGCTGTGCACGCTTCACGTTCCCAGGCTAGGAGATGCGAGTTCAGATGTGAATCTCTTTGACCATTCTGTCTGTGTGCCTGACACTGACCTGGTAGAAAGCACTCTCCATGCCTGTTGTGACCTCCAGATCTACTCGATTGACCAGAGCTCACCTCATCAAAGCCTTCCTTTGGAATGTTCTTTATTTTTCATTATTTTTAAGTGGCACTTTCGTGAGATGCAGGAGCTGGGGAGTTTCCATTTTGAGAGAATGAAACCTTTATAATTGGAAATTGGGAAGCCTTCCAAAATCAGATAATGGCAGTGCATTAAAGTCTACAGTATTTCTGTTTGGGTGAAAGGAAAGGCTGGTAGGTGTAGGGAATTCTGGACGAGGAGAGAAATTGAGGTTTTAATTGAGAAAAAGAAGTAAGCGTATGTCAGGTATAGACAGGAGAGATAGTGTGTATCCTAAAAGTATAAAGGTAGTAGGAGTGTACGAAAGAGGGAACTCTGCAGGGCCGAAAAGGGGACATGTGATAGCTTTGGCAAATAGGGTTAAGGAGAATCCAAAGGGTTTTTACAAATGCATGCAGGACAAAAGGGTAACTAGGGAGAGAATAGGACCCCTCAAAGATCAGCAAGGCAGCCCACGTATGGTGCCGCAGGAGATGGGGGAGATACTATACAAGTGTTTTGCATCAATGTTAACAGTGGACAAGGACATGGAAGATAGAAATGTTGGGAAATAGAAGGTGACATCTTGAAATATGTCCATATTACAGAGGAGGAGGTACTGGATGTCTTGAAACGCATAAAGGTGATATATGTCTCTAACCTTATCAGGTGTACCCTAGAACTCTGTGGGAAGCTAGGCAAGTGATTGATTGGGCGCTTGCTGAGATATTTGTATAATCAATAGTCACAGGTGAAGTGCCGGAAGACTGGAGGTTGGTTAATGTGGTGCCACTATTTCAGCAATCTGGTAAGGTCAAGTCAGGGAACTGCAGAGACGTTCGCCTGATGTCATTGGTGGACAAGTTGAAGGAGGGAATCATGAGGGACAGGATTTGCATGTGTTTAGAAAGGCAATGTCTAATTAGGGATAGTTAGCATTGCTTTGTGCGTGGGAAATTATGTCTCAAGAAATTGATTGATTTTTTTTGAAGAATTAACAAAAGGATTGATGAGGGCAGAGCGGTCAATGTGAGCGATATGGACTTCAGTAAGGTGTTCGACAAGTTTCCACTCGGGAGATTGGTTAGCAAGGTTAGACCTCATGGAATACAAGAAGAACTAGCCGTTTGGATACCGAACTGGATCGAAGGTAGAAGACAGAGGGTGTTGGTGGAGGGTTGTTTATCAGATTGGAGTCCTGTGACCAGGGGAGTGCCATAAGGATCGGTGCTAAGAACATTATTTCTATTATTTATATAAGTGATTTCTATGTGATTATAGGATGTACAGTTTGTAAGTTTGCAGATGACACCAAAAATGGAGGTGTTGTGGATAGTGAAGTATGTTACCTCAGATTACAATGGGAGCTTGATCACATGGGCCGTTGAGCTGAGGAATGGCAGATCGGGTTTAATTTAGGTAAATGTGAGGTGCTGCATTTGGGAAAAGCAAATCTTAGCAGGACTGATACACTTACTGTAAGATCCTAAGGAATGTTGCTGAGCAAAAAGACCTTGGAGTGCGGGTTCATAGTTCTTTGAAAGTAGAATCGCAGGTAGATAAGACAGTGAAGAAGGTGTTTGGTATGCTTGTGTTCATTGATCAGAGCATTGAATAGAAGAGTTGGGAGGTCATGTTGTGGCTGTACAGGTCATTGGATAAGTCACTTTTGGAATATTGCGTGCAATTCTTGTCTTATCCATATTGGAAGGATGTTGGGTAAATTGAAAAGTTTCAAAAAAGATTTACAAGGATATTTCCAGGATTGGAGGATTTGTGCTATAGGGAGAAGTTGAATGGTCTGGGGCTATTTTCCCTGGAATATCTGAGTCTGAGGGGTGACCATATGGAGGTTTATAAATTCATGAGAGGGATGAATAGGATTAACAGACAAGGTCTTTTCCCTGAGGTATTGGAGTCCATAACTGGAGGGCCTAGTTTCAGGGTGCGAGGGAAAAGATCTAAACAAAATCTAAGGAAAAATGTTTTCATGTATATGGTGTTGCGTGTATGAAATGAACTGCCAGAGCAAGTGGTGAAGCCTGGTACAATTACGGTACTTTAAGGGCATCTGGATGGGTATACGAACAGGAAGAGTTGAGAGGAATTTGGCCAAGTGCTGGAAAATGAGACGAGATTATGTTAGGTTATGTGGATGTCATGGATGAGTTGGATGGAAAGGTCTGTTTCTGTGCTGTACATCTCTATGGCTGTAAATGTTTTTCACTGTCCATTTCCAGCCATACAAAGATATGTATAATAGAATATTTATGCACAACCTTTTGTCCACCCTGTAACCATTAAATGTCTTTTATCTTTATACCACAGTCCACAATTTCTTCTCACAGTCCAATTCACTGATATACAGTTTCAGTTAAACTCTTTCCCTTCCTGTTCATTTCTGCTTGTCTTCAGCTACATCTCCATTTTCTCTTTGGATTTGGAAAGCTCCTTTCACCTGAAACCTTTGCATTCTCTCTGTCAGATTAAAACCCTGTCCATAAACCTATCGACATGATTGGCCATGGTTGATTTTAATTCACTCGTGGGATGTTGCTCTGTCTGGCTGGCCAGTGTTTATTTCCCATCCCGAGCTGCCCTTGAACTGAGTGACTTGCCAGATCATTTCAGAGTTCAGTTGAGAGTCAACACTATCGATCTGGGTCTGGAGTCACATGTAGGCCAGTGACAGTTTTCCTTCCTTGAAGGATATTATGCAGTTAGATGGCTATACCGGACAGTGTCATTAAAATCAGGATGAACAGTCTGGTGAGAGTAACACAAGGCCATCGCCTCTCCCACTTGCAACTCAACCATCACTTCGTACTCATCCCAGTGCACCATGAATCAAAATCGTTTCATCATGACCGTTGTTTGATCCTGATACCTTCCTGTAATCTGGTGCGATCACTCAGTATCACTGCATGTGGTTTCCCTCACTGTGAGGGTCTAATTGCTGCCTCTGTCAGCGCCTCTCACCCTTGCAGCTACTCCAGATCGTGAGCCAACAGAATTCTCCACTCCAGAGAGACGCAGCAGCACAGGCCAGTGGTCGAGACTGGGATTTTCCAGATCTCTGTTGGACTGAATGCCATTCTATATGTGTGACCCTTATTACGTCAGTCTAATTTTCCATTCTGTCTATTTCTCTGTCTCCTGCAGATAATCAAGAAATTCCTGACTCAACCGAATTCCTAACTCCTGTCTCGACCATCACCACATCAAAGTCAGTTGGTCAGCCAGAGAGAGATGGAGAGGGAGATCTGGAGCCTTCAGTAAATCGTGCAGCCAGCAAGATCTCTCACAGTGAACAGCAAGGGAGGGGTGAGTGGCCTTCTGTATTCAGACCCGGAAGACAGGACATAGGTGCACTTCTGGACAAGGAACA
>NW_026868562.1:25000-32500 GCF_020745735.1 Hemiscyllium ocellatum | reverse complement strand
AGGGTTAGGGTTAGGGTTAGGGTTAGGGTTAGGGTTAGGGTTAGGGTTAGGGTTAGGGTTAGGGTTAGGGTTAGGGTTAGGGTTAGGGTTAGGGTTAGGGTTAGGGTTAGGGTTAGGGTTAGGGTTAGGGTTAGGGTTAGGGTTAGGGTTAGGGTTAGGGTTAGGGTTAGGGTTAGGGTTAGGGTTAGGGTTAGGGTTAGGGTTAGGGTTAGGGTTAGGGTTAGGGTTAGGGTTAGGGTTAGGGTTAGGGTTAGGGTTAGGGTTAGGGTTAGGGTTAGGGTTAGGGTTAGGGTTAGGGTTAGGGTTAGGGTTAGGGTTAGGGTTAGGGTTAGGGTTAGGGTTAGGGTTAGGGTTAGGGTTAGGGTTAGGGTTAGGGTTAGGGTTAGGGTTAGGGTTAGGGTTAGGGTTAGGGTTAGGGTTAGGGTTAGGGTTAGGGTTAGGGTTAGGGTTAGGGTTAGGGTTAGGGTTAGGGTTAGGGTTAGGGTTAGGGTTAGGGTTAGGGTTAGGGTTAGGGTTAGGGTTAGGGTTAGGGTTAGGGTTAGGGTTAGGGTTAGGGTTAGGGTTAGGGTTAGGGTTAGGGTTAGGGTTAGGGTTAGGGTTAGGGTTAGGGTTAGGGTTAGGGTTAGGGTTAGGGTTAGGGTTAGGGTTAGGGTTAGGGTTAGGGTTAGGGTTAGGGTTAGGGTTAGGGTTAGGGTTAGGGTTAGGGTTAGGGTTAGGGTTAGGGTTAGGGTTAGGGTTAGGGTTAGGGTTAGGGTTAGGGTTAGGGTTAGGGTTAGGGTTAGGGTTAGGGTTAGGGTTAGGGTTAGGGTTAGGGTTAGGGTTAGGGTTAGGGTTAGGGTTAGGGTTAGGGTTAGGGTTAGGGTTAGGGTTAGGGTTAGGGTTAGGGTTAGGGTTAGGGTTAGGGTTAGGGTTAGGGTTAGGGTTAGGGTTAGGGTTAGGGTTAGGGTTAGGGTTAGGGTTAGGGTTAGGGTTAGGGTTAGGGTTAGGGTTAGGGTTAGGGTTAGGGTTAGGGTTAGGGTTAGGGTTAGGGTTAGGGTTAGGGTTAGGGTTAGGGTTAGGGTTAGGGTTAGGGTTAGGGTTAGGGTTAGGGTTAGGGTTAGGGTTAGGGTTAGGGTTAGGGTTAGGGTTAGGGTTAGGGTTAGGGTTAGGGTTAGGGTTAGGGTTAGGGTTAGGGTTAGGGTTAGGGTTAGGGTTAGGGTTAGGGTTAGGGTTAGGGTTAGGGTTAGGGTTAGGGTTAGGGTTAGGGTTGGTTAGGGTTAGGGTTAGGGTTAGGGTTAGGGTTAGGGTTAGGGTTAGGGTTAGGGTTAGGGTTAGGGTTAGGGTTAGGGTTAGGGTTAGGGTTAGGGTTAGGGTTAGGGTTAGGGTTAGGGTTAGGGTTAGGGTTAGGGTTAGGGTTAGGGTTAGGGTTAGGGTTAGGGTTAGGGTTAGGGTTAGGGTTAGGGTTAGGGTTAGGGTTAGGGTTAGGGTTAGGGTTAGGGTTAGGGTTAGGGTTAGGGTTAGGGTTAGGGTTAGGGTTAGGGTTAGGGTTAGGGTTAGGGTTAGGGTTAGGGTTAGGGTTAGGGTTAGGGTTAGGGTTAGGGTTAGGGTTAGGGTTAGGGTTAGGGTTAGGGTTAGGGTTAGGGTTAGGGGTTAGGGTTAGGGTTAGGGTTAGGGTTAGGGTTAGGGTTAGGGTTAGGGTTAGGGTTAGGGTTAGGGTTAGGGTTAGGGTTAGGGTTAGGGTTAGGGTTAGGGTTAGGGTTAGGGTTAGGGTTAGGGTTAGGGTTAGGGTTAGGGTTAGGGTTAGGGTTAGGGTTAGGGTTAGGGTTAGGGTTAGGGTTAGGGTTAGGGTTAGGGTTAGGGTTAGGGTTAGGGTTAGGGTTAGGGTTAGGGTTAGGGTTAGGGTTAGGGTTAGGGTTAGGGTTAGGGTTAGGGTTAGGGTTAGGGTTAGGGTTAGGGTTAGGGTTAGGGTTAGGGTTAGGGTTAGGGTTAGGGTTAGGGTTAGGGTTAGGGTTAGGGTTAGGGTTAGGGTTAGGGTTAGGGTTAGGGTTAGGGTTAGGGTTAGGGTTAGGGTTAGGGTTAGGGTTAGGGTTAGGGTTAGGGTTAGGGTTAGGGTTAGGGTTAGGGTTAGGGTTAGGGTTAGGGTTAGGGTTAGGGTTAGGGTTAGGGTTAGGGTTAGGGTTAGGGTTAGGGTTAGGGTTAGGGTTAGGGTTAGGGTTAGGGTTAGGGTTAGGGTTAGGGTTAGGGTTAGGGTTAGGGTTAGGGTTAGGGTTAGGGTTAGGGTTAGGGTTAGGGTTAGGGTTAGGGTTAGGGTTAGGGTTAGGGTTAGGGTTAGGGTTAGGGTTAGGGTTAGGGTTAGGGTTAGGGTTAGGGTTAGGGTTAGGGTTAGGGTTAGGGTTAGGGTTAGGGTTAGGGTTAGGGTTAGGGTTAGGGTTAGGGTTAGGGTTAGGGTTAGGGTTAGGGTTAGGGTTAGGGTTAGGGTTAGGGTTAGGGTTAGGGTTAGGGTTAGGGTTAGGGTTAGGGTTAGGGTTAGGGTTAGGGTTAGGGTTAGGGTTAGGGTTAGGGTTAGGGTTAGGGTTAGGGTTAGGGTTAGGGTTAGGGTTAGGGTTAGGGTTAGGGTTAGGGTTAGGGTTAGGGTTAGGGTTAGGGTTAGGGTTAGGGTTAGGGTTAGGGTTAGGGTTAGGGTTAGGGTTAGGGTTAGGGTTAGGGTTAGGGTTAGGGTTAGGGTTAGGGTTAGGGTTAGGGTTAGGGTTAGGGTTAGGGTTAGGGTTAGGGTTAGGGTTAGGGTTAGGGGTTAGGGTTAGGGTTAGGGTTAGGGTTAGGGTTAGGGTTAGGGTTAGGGTTAGGGTTAGGGTTAGGGTTAGGGTTAGGGTTAGGGTTAGGGTTAGGGTTAGGGTTAGGGTTAGGGTTAGGGTTAGGGTTAGGGTTAGGGTTAGGGTTAGGGTTAGGGTTAGGGTTAGGGTTAGGGTTAGGGTTAGGGTTAGGGTTAGGGTTAGGGTTAGGGTTAGGGTTAGGGTTAGGGTTAGGGTTAGGGTTAGGGTTAGGGGTTAGGGTTAGGGTTAGGGTTAGGGTTAGGGTTAGGGTTAGGGTTAGGGTTAGGGTTAGGGTTAGGGTTAGGGTTAGGGTTAGGGTTAGGGTTAGGGTTAGGGTTAGGGTTAGGGTTAGGGTTAGGGTTAGGGTTAGGGTTAGGGTTAGGGTTAGGGTTAGGGTTAGGGTTAGGGTTAGGGTTAGGGTTAGGGTTAGGGTTAGGGTTAGGGTTAGGGTTAGGGTTAGGGTTAGGGTTAGGGTTAGGGTTAGGGTTAGGGTTAGGGTTAGGGTTAGGGTTAGGGTTAGGGTTAGGGTTAGGGTTAGGGTTAGGGTTAGGGTTAGGGTTAGGGTTAGGGTTAGGGTTAGGGTTAGGGTTAGGGTTAGGGTTAGGGTTAGGGTTAGGGTTAGGGTTAGGGTTAGGGTTAGGGTTAGGGTTAGGGTTAGGGTTAGGGTTAGGGTTAGGGTTAGGGTTAGGGTTAGGGTTAGGGTTAGGGTTAGGGTTAGGGTTAGGGTTAGGGTTAGGGTTAGGGTTAGGGTTAGGGTTAGGGTTAGGGTTAGGGTTAGGGTTAGGGTTAGGGTTAGGGTTAGGGTTAGGGTTAGGGTTAGGGTTAGGGTTAGGGTTAGGGTTAGGGTTAGGGTTAGGGTTAGGGTTAGGGTTAGGGTTAGGGTTAGGGTTAGGGTTAGGGTTAGGGTTAGGGTTAGGGTTAGGGTTAGGGTTAGGGTTAGGGTTAGGGTTAGGGTTAGGGTTAGGGTTAGGGTTAGGGTTAGGGTTAGGGTTAGGGTTAGGGTTAGGGTTAGGGTTAGGGTTAGGGTTAGGGTTAGGGTTAGGGTTAGGGTTAGGGTTAGGGTTAGGGTTAGGGTTAGGGTTAGGGTTAGGGTTAGGGTTAGGGTTAGGGTTAGGGTTAGGGTTAGGGTTAGGGTTAGGGTTAGGGTTAGGGTTAGGGTTAGGGTTAGGGTTAGGGTTAGGGTTAGGGTTAGGGTTAGGGTTAGGGTTAGGGTTAGGGTTAGGGTTAGGGTTAGGGTTAGGGTTAGGGTTAGGGTTAGGGTTAGGGTTAGGGTTAGGGTTAGGGTTAGGGTTAGGGTTAGGGTTAGGGTTAGGGTTAGGGTTAGGGTTAGGGTTAGGGTTAGGGTTAGGGTTAGGGTTAGGGTTAGGGTTAGGGTTAGGGTTAGGGTTAGGGTTAGGGTTAGGGTTAGGGTTAGGGTTAGGGTTAGGGTTAGGGTTAGGGTTAGGGTTAGGGTTAGGGTTAGGGTTAGGGTTAGGGTTAGGGTTAGGGTTAGGGTTAGGGTTAGGGTTAGGGTTAGGGTTAGGGTTAGGGTTAGGGTTAGGGTTAGGGTTAGGGTTAGGGTTAGGGTTAGGGTTAGGGTTAGGGTTAGGGTTAGGGTTAGGGTTAGGGTTAGGGTTAGGGTTAGGGTTAGGGTTAGGGTTAGGGTTAGGGTTAGGGTTAGGGTTAGGGTTAGGGTTAGGGTTAGGGTTAGGGTTAGGGTTAGGGTTAGGGTTAGGGTTAGGGTTAGGGTTAGGGTTAGGGTTAGGGTTAGGGTTAGGGTTAGGGTTAGGGTTAGGGTTAGGGTTAGGGTTAGGGTTAGGGTTAGGGTTAGGGTTAGGGTTAGGGTTAGGGTTAGGGTTAGGGTTAGGGTTAGGGTTAGGGTTAGGGTTAGGGTTAGGGTTAGGGTTAGGGTTAGGGTTAGGGTTAGGGTTAGGGTTAGGGTTAGGGTTAGGGTTAGGGTTAGGGTTAGGGTTAGGGTTAGGGTTAGGGTTAGGGTTAGGGTTAGGGTTAGGGTTAGGGTTAGGGTTAGGGTTAGGGTTAGGGTTAGGGTTAGGGTTAGGGTTAGGGTTAGGGTTAGGGTTAGGGTTAGGGTTAGGGTTAGGGTTAGGGTTAGGGTTAGGGTTAGGGTTAGGGTTAGGGTTAGGGTTAGGGTTAGGGTTAGGGTTAGGGTTAGGGTTAGGGTTAGGGTTAGGGTTAGGGTTAGGGTTAGGGTTAGGGTTAGGGTTAGGGTTAGGGTTAGGGTTAGGGTTAGGGTTAGGGTTAGGGTTAGGGTTAGGGTTAGGGTTAGGGTTAGGGTTAGGGTTAGGGTTAGGGTTAGGGTTAGGGTTAGGGTTAGGGTTAGGGTTAGGGTTAGGGTTAGGGTTAGGGTTAGGGTTAGGGTTAGGGTTAGGGTTAGGGTTAGGGTTAGGGTTAGGGTTAGGGTTAGGGTTAGGGTTAGGGTTAGGGTTAGGGTTAGGGTTAGGGTTAGGGTTAGGGTTAGGGTTAGGGTTAGGGTTAGGGTTAGGGTTAGGGTTAGGGTTAGGGTTAGGGTTAGGGTTAGGGTTAGGGTTAGGGTTAGGGTTAGGGTTAGGGTTAGGGTTAGGGTTAGGGTTAGGGTTAGGGTTAGGGTTAGGGTTAGGGTTAGGGTTAGGGTTAGGGTTAGGGTTAGGGTTAGGGTTAGGGTTAGGGTTAGGGTTAGGGTTAGGGTTAGGGTTAGGGTTAGGGTTAGGGTTAGGGTTAGGGTTAGGGTTAGGGTTAGGGTTAGGGTTAGGGTTAGGGTTAGGGTTAGGGTTAGGGTTAGGGTTAGGGTTAGGGTTAGGGTTAGGGTTAGGGTTAGGGTTAGGGTTAGGGTTAGGGTTAGGGTTAGGGTTAGGGTTAGGGTTAGGGTTAGGGTTAGGGTTAGGGTTAGGGTTAGGGTTAGGGTTAGGGTTAGGGTTAGGGTTAGGGTTAGGGTTAGGGTTAGGGTTAGGGTTAGGGTTAGGGTTAGGGTTAGGGTTAGGGTTAGGGTTAGGGTTAGGGTTAGGGTTAGGGTTAGGGTTAGGGTTAGGGTTAGGGTTAGGGTTAGGGTTAGGGTTAGGGTTAGGGTTAGGGTTAGGGTTAGGGTTAGGGTTAGGGTTAGGGTTAGGGTTAGGGTTAGGGTTAGGGTTAGGGTTAGGGTTAGGGTTAGGGTTAGGGTTAGGGTTAGGGTTAGGGTTAGGGTTAGGGTTAGGGTTAGGGTTAGGGTTAGGGTTAGGGTTAGGGTTAGGGTTAGGGTTAGGGTTAGGGTTAGGGTTAGGGTTAGGGTTAGGGTTAGGGTTAGGGTTAGGGTTAGGGTTAGGGTTAGGGTTAGGGTTAGGGTTAGGGTTAGGGTTAGGGTTAGGGTTAGGGTTAGGGTTAGGGTTAGGGTTAGGGTTAGGGTTACGGTTAGGGTTAGGGTTAGGGTTAGGGTTAGGGTTAGGGTTAGGGTTAGGGTTAGGGTTAGGGTTAGGGTTAGGGTTAGGGTTAGGGTTAGGGTTAGGGTTAGGGTTAGGGTTAGGGTTAGGGTTAGGGTTAGGGTTAGGGTTAGGGTTAGGGTTAGGGTTAGGGTTAGGGTTAGGGTTAGGGTTAGGGTTAGGGTTAGGGTTAGGGTTAGGGTTAGGGTTAGGGTTAGGGTTAGGGTTAGGGTTAGGGTTAGGGTTAGGGTTAGGGTTAGGGTTAGGGTTAGGGTTAGGGTTAGGGTTAGGGTTAGGGTTAGGGTTAGGGTTAGGGTTAGGGTTAGGGTTAGGGTTAGGGTTAGGGTTAGGGTTAGGGTTAGGGTTAGGGTTAGGGTTAGGGTTAGGGTTAGGGTTAGGGTTAGGGTTAGGGTTAGGGTTAGGGTTAGGGTTAGGGTTAGGGTTAGGGTTAGGGTTAGGGTTAGGGTTAGGGTTAGGGTTAGGGTTAGGGTTAGGGTTAGGGTTAGGGTTAGGGTTAGGGTTAGGGTTAGGGTTAGGGTTAGGGTTAGGGTTAGGGTTAGGGTTAGGGTTAGGGTTAGGGTTAGGGTTAGGGTTAGGGTTAGGGTTAGGGTTAGGGTTAGGGTTAGGGTTAGGGTTAGGGTTAGGGTTAGGGTTAGGGTTAGGGTTAGGGTTAGGGTTAGGGTTAGGGTTAGGGTTAGGGTTAGGGTTAGGGTTAGGGTTAGGGTTAGGGTTAGGGTTAGGGTTAGGGTTAGGGTTAGGGTTAGGGTTAGGGTTAGGGTTAGGGTTAGGGTTAGGGTTAGGGTTAGGGTTAGGGTTAGGGTTAGGGTTAGGGTTAGGGTTAGGGTTAGGGTTAGGGTTAGGGTTAGGGTTAGGGTTAGGGTTAGGGTTAGGGTTAGGGTTAGGGTTAGGGTTAGGGTTAGGGTTAGGGTTAGGGTTAGGGTTAGGGTTAGGGTTAGGGTTAGGGTTAGGGTTAGGGTTAGGGTTAGGGTTAGGGTTAGGGTTAGGGTTAGGGTTAGGGTTAGGGTTAGGGTTAGGGTTAGGGTTAGGGTTAGGGTTAGGGTTAGGGTTAGGGTTAGGGTTAGGGTTAGGGTTAGGGTTAGGGTTAGGGTTAGGGTTAGGGTTAGGGTTAGGGTTAGGGTTAGGGTTAGGGTTAGGGTTAGGGTTAGGGTTAGGGTTAGGGTTAGGGTTAGGGTTAGGGTTAGGGTTAGGGTTAGGGTTAGGGTTAGGGTTAGGGTTAGGGTTAGGGTTAGGGTTAGGGTTAGGGTTAGGGTTAGGGTTAGGGTTAGGGTTAGGGTTAGGGTTAGGGTTAGGGTTAGGGTTAGGGTTAGGGTTAGGGTTAGGGT
>NW_026868562.1:17500-20000 GCF_020745735.1 Hemiscyllium ocellatum | reverse complement strand
TTAGGGTTAGGGTTAGGGTTAGGGTTAGGGTTAGGGTTAGGGTTAGGGTTAGGGTTAGGGTTAGGGTTAGGGTTAGGGTTAGGGTTAGGGTTAGGGTTAGGGTTAGGGTTAGGGTTAGGGTTAGGGTTAGGGTTAGGGTTAGGGTTAGGGTTAGGGTTAGGGTTAGGGTTAGGGTTAGGGTTAGGGTTAGGGTTAGGGTTAGGGTTAGGGTTAGGGTTAGGGTTAGGGTTAGGGTTAGGGTTAGGGTTAGGGTTAGGGTTAGGGTTAGGGTTAGGGTTAGGGTTAGGGTTAGGGTTAGGGTTAGGGTTAGGGTTAGGGTTAGGGTTAGGGTTAGGGTTAGGGTTAGGGTTAGGGTTAGGGTTAGGGTTAGGGTTAGGGTTAGGGTTAGGGTTAGGGTTAGGGTTAGGGTTAGGGTTAGGGTTAGGGTTAGGGTTAGGGTTAGGGTTAGGGTTAGGGTTAGGGTTAGGGTTAGGGTTAGGGTTAGGGTTAGGGTTAGGGTTAGGGTTAGGGTTAGGGTTAGGGTTAGGGTTAGGGTTAGGGTTAGGGTTAGGGTTAGGGTTAGGGTTAGGGTTAGGGTTAGGGTTAGGGTTAGGGTTAGGGTTAGGGTTAGGGTTAGGGTTAGGGTTAGGGTTAGGGTTAGGGTTAGGGTTAGGGTTAGGGTTAGGGTTAGGGTTAGGGTTAGGGTTAGGGTTAGGGTTAGGGTTAGGGTTAGGGTTAGGGTTAGGGTTAGGGTTAGGGTTAGGGTTAGGGTTAGGGTTAGGGTTAGGGTTAGGGTTAGGGTTAGGGTTAGGGTTAGGGTTAGGGTTAGGGTTAGGGTTAGGGTTAGGGTTAGGGTTAGGGTTAGGGTTAGGGTTAGGGTTAGGGTTAGGGTTAGGGTTAGGGTTAGGGTTAGGGTTAGGGTTAGGGTTAGGGTTAGGGTTAGGGTTAGGGTTAGGGTTAGGGTTAGGGTTAGGGTTAGGGTTAGGGTTAGGGTTAGGGTTAGGGTTAGGGTTAGGGTTAGGGTTAGGGTTAGGGTTAGGGTTAGGGTTAGGGTTAGGGTTAGGGTTAGGGTTAGGGTTAGGGTTAGGGTTAGGGTTAGGGTTAGGGTTAGGGTTAGGGTTAGGGTTAGGGTTAGGGTTAGGGTTAGGGTTAGGGTTAGGGTTAGGGTTAGGGTTAGGGTTAGGGTTAGGGTTAGGGTTAGGGTTAGGGTTAGGGTTAGGGTTAGGGTTAGGGTTAGGGTTAGGGTTAGGGTTAGGGTTAGGGTTAGGGTTAGGGTTAGGGTTAGGGTTAGGGTTAGGGTTAGGGTTAGGGTTAGGGTTAGGGTTAGGGTTAGGGTTAGGGTTAGGGTTAGGGTTAGGGTTAGGGTTAGGGTTAGGGTTAGGGTTAGGGTTAGGGTTAGGGTTAGGGTTAGGGTTAGGGTTAGGGTTAGGGTTAGGGTTAGGGTTAGGGTTAGGGTTAGGGTTAGGGTTAGGGTTAGGGTTAGGGTTAGGGTTAGGGTTAGGGTTAGGGTTAGGGTTAGGGTTAGGGTTAGGGTTAGGGTTAGGGTTAGGGTTAGGGTTAGGGTTAGGGTTAGGGTTAGGGTTAGGGGTTAGGGTTAGGGTTAGGGTTAGGGTTAGGGTTAGGGTTAGGGTTAGGGTTAGGGTTAGGGTTAGGGTTAGGGTTAGGGTTAGGGTTAGGGTTAGGGTTAGGGTTAGGGTTAGGGTTAGGGTTAGGGTTAGGGTTAGGGTTAGGGTTAGGGTTAGGGTTAGGGTTAGGGTTAGGGTTAGGGTTAGGGTTAGGGTTAGGGTTAGGGTTAGGGTTAGGGTTAGGGTTAGGGTTAGGGTTAGGGTTAGGGTTAGGGTTAGGGTTAGGGTTAGGGTTAGGGTTAGGGTTAGGGTTAGGGTTAGGGTTAGGGTTAGGGTTAGGGTTAGGGTTAGGGTTAGGGTTAGGGTTAGGGTTAGGGTTAGGGTTAGGGTTAGGGTTAGGGTTAGGGTTAGGGTTAGGGTTAGGGTTAGGGTTAGGGTTAGGGTTAGGGTTAGGGTTAGGGTTAGGGTTAGGGTTAGGGTTAGGGTTAGGGTTAGGGTTAGGGTTAGGGTTAGGGTTAGGGTTAGGGTTAGGGTTAGGGTTAGGGTTAGGGTTAGGGTTAGGGTTAGGGTTAGGGTTAGGGTTAGGGTTAGGGTTAGGGTTAGGGTTAGGGTTAGGGTTAGGGTTAGGGTTAGGGTTAGGGTTAGGGTTAGGGTTAGGGTTAGGGTTAGGGTTAGGGTTAGGGTTAGGGTTAGGGTTAGGGTTAGGGTTAGGGTTAGGGTTAGGGTTAGGGTTAGGGTTAGGGTTAGGGTTAGGGTTAGGGTTAGGGTTAGGGTTAGGGTTAGGGTTAGGGTTAGGGTTAGGGTTAGGGTTAGGGTTAGGGTTAGGGTTAGGGTTAGGGTTAGGGTTAGGGTTAGGGTTAGGGTTAGGGTTAGGGTTAGGGTTAGGGTTAGGGTTAGGGTTAGGGTTAGGGTTAGGGTTAGGGTTAGGGTTAGGGTTAGGGTTAGGGTTAGGGTTA
>NW_026868561.1:664005-674193 GCF_020745735.1 Hemiscyllium ocellatum | reverse complement strand
GGAAGTGAGAGGATTCGAAAGAGAATTTCTTAAGGATGAGGACCAGTTCGGCCAAACAAAAGATAGTGTCGGTGGAAGGGTACTATTGGAGACATCGGGAGAGGAAGAAACGGAGGGATTAGAGGCCCTGGTCATGGTAGATGGAGGTGTAGAGGAATTGGATATCCATGGTGAAGATAAGGCTTTGGGGGCCGGGGAAACTGAAGTCTTGGAGGAGGTGGAGGGTGTGGGTGGTGTCCCAGACATACGTGGATAGTTCCTGGACTAGGACAGTGTCGGGGTAGGTAGAAATGAGTTCAGTATGACAGGAGCACGCTGAGATAATGGGTCGGCCAGGGTGGTTAGGCTTGTGGATCTTGGGAAGGAGGGAGAAACGGGAAGTGCGGGGTTTCCGGACTATGAGGTTGGAAGCAGTGGGTGGGAGATCTCCTGAGCTGATGACGTTCTGTATGGTCTGGGAGATGATGGTTTGGTATTGGGGGTGGGGTCATGGTCGCGGGGGCGGTAGGAAGAGAAGTCCTTGAGTTGGCATTTGGTTTCAGCGGTTAGAGGTCAGTGCGCCAGACTACCACTGCGTCCCCTTTGTCCGCTGGCTTGATGGTGAGTTCAGGATTGGAGCAGAGGGATTGGAGGGTTGCACATTGTGAGGGTGAGAGGTTGGAGTGGGGGAGGGACGTAGACAGGTTGAAGCGGTTAATGTCCCGGCGGCAGTTGGAAATGCAGAGATCGAGGGTGGGTAATAGGCCAGTACGGGGTGTCCAGGTGGATGCAATGTGTTGGAGGTGGGCGAAGGTGTCCTCGGAAGGTGGGCGGGAATTCTGATTGTGAAAGTAAGCTCGGAGGTGGAGGCGGCAGAAAAATTGTTCGAAGTCATGGCGTGTGTTAAATTCATTGATGCATGGACGGAGGGGGGTGAAGTTAAGTCCTTTGCTGAGGACTGATCATTTGTCCTCAGTGAGGGGAAGGTCTGGAAGGATGGTGAAAACTCGGCAGGGCTGGGAGCTGGGATCTGGTGTGGGTGTGGAGCTAGGTTAGAGGGCGGAGCCTGTAAACTGGAGTGGGTGTGGTGGTGGGGGGAATGGGGTGGAGTCATGAGCAGGGGTAGCGTTGCCCCCAGGATTCAATGAGTCAATGAGTGTGTGACATCAGCGATGATATGAGGGGCGGAAGTGATGTCAAGTGTGGTGCATTAGGAACTGTGAGGGGCGGAAGTGGCAATGCGCGTGGCCATGGTGGGGCGGAAGTGACATAAAAAGTCAGCGTGTGGGTGGTAGCTGCAGCAGCCGCATGGCTAATGGCATCCAAGCAGTTCCAAAGGCCAGGGGAATCTACGGAAATTTTTGCGGAGCGCTGGTTATGGAGGTGGGTAGATAAAAGTTTGGTGTACTTACAGTTTTTGATGATTGAGATGGATTTGAATTATCTCCTAGATCATCTCTGGGACACCCGCACCACTAAACCACACCACCCTGTGGCCCAACATTTCAACTCTCCCTCCCACTCTGCTGAGGAATAGAGGTCCTGGGCCTCCTTCATCGCGGCTCCCTCATTACCAGACACCTGGAGGAAGAACGCCTTATCTTCCACCTCGGAACAATTCAATCCCAGGGCATCAATGTGGGCTTCAACAGTTTCCTCATTTCCCCTTCACCCCAGTTCCAAACTTCCAGCTCAGCACTGTCTCCATAACTTGTCCTACCTGCCTATCTTCTTTTCCACATATCCACTCCACCCTCTTCTCCCTGACCTATCCCTTTCATCCACTCCTCCACTCACCCATTGTACTCTATGCTACTTTTTCCCCATCCTCACCCTCCTCTCACTTATCTCTCCAACCTTCTGGCTCTCTGCCTGCATTCCTGATGAAGAGCTTTTGCCCGAAACGTCGATTTTACTGCTTCTCAGATGCTGCCTGAACTGATGTGCTCTTCCAGCACCACTAATCCAGTCTCCAGTCTGACAAGCATTCTTACACTAAACCCTCTGCTTTCTACCATCAAGCCAACTGTGTATCCAATTGGCCTGTTCCCCCAACATTTCGTGTGATGTAACCTTCCAGAGCAGCCTGCCATGTGGAACCTTATCAAATGCCTTACTGAAATCCATGGAGACTACGTCAACGGCTCTGTCCTCGTCAACCTTCCTGGTCACTTCATCAAATTTGGGAAGCATGATCGCCCACTCACAAGTCTATGTTGACTGCCTCGAATCAAACCCTGTTTAAGTAATGGGTGCAGACAATGGTATGCTGTCCTTCATTGTAAGATGATTCGAGTACATAAGTAAAGCAATCATCCTGCTGTTGTAGAGCCTTGCTGAGAGAGCATTAGGAGCATTCTGTACAGATTTGATCTCCTTTGTGAGGAATGATCTCCTTACCACAGACGCGGGTGATGGTAACATTAGGATAGAGTGAAGAAGTTGAGTGCTGAATCTATACATCGGTGAGAGACGAAGAAATGGTGACGCTGAAACACGAGGAGTGGCAGCAATCACTTATTTCCAAAAGTGACTTTGATAGGTAGATAAATTCCATACATTACCCAGGATTGATTGGTTTGTATTGCCACGTACCTCAGTACAGGGATAAACTTTATTTATGAGCAGTGGGGGAAGATCATAGTAAGCATGGCCAGACAGATCATAAGGTAGAAATAGACTTGGACAGAGTAAGGCATACAGGTTACACTGAACAGGACGTGCACTAGACAAGATCAACATGAACAAGATCAGAATTATTTGAACTCAGAGAGTCCATTCGTCAGTCTAACGTGACCTTCCTAATAGTTTATATGCCTTAATTAACTCTCCCTATATTATTGTGCAGTCAGCGCGAGAATCTGTACTTAACGCCATGTTGCTCCCAATCCCCAACAGCAGACACAATACCTTCCATCTGAAACAGGTAGGCATTCCTACCACTTCCACCCTTCATGCAAACACCAGGCTGTCTTCTCCGAGATGAAAAGTCCCTTCTTGAGACTTCAAACAAGGCATATGGCTTCCCTGCTCACCACTATAAAAGCACGTTAAAGTCCCACGCGTGTATCATAAGCAACGGAGCCACCTGGAATAACATGGAGTAGTCTATCTGTGCAGCATCTGCTCCACTTGTTCATCATGTTGGAGCATCAATCTGGAGACACTTAAGACTGCTGATGCTGGAGATCAGAGTAGAGCATCGATTGCTGGAAAAGCACAGCAGGTCAGGCAGCATCCGAGAGGCAGGAGAATCCACGTTTCTGGCATAAGCCATTCATCAGGAATCGGCATCAAATACCTCGTTCTGCCCCCGTGTAAGTACTTTGAGGTGGGAATGGCCTCCTACTCTTCCTGTATAAGTGACTCAAGGGACTGATTGGCTTCTTCATCATCCGATTGGACAGGGCCAAGTGCCCGACTGGTTACTCCTGGTTCCTGTTTGACAGCTCGATGTGCTGATAACTGGGACGGTGCTGCAACTTTAAGAGATTTTTTTTTGCCCTGGTTTCTTTTAAGAGAGAGATTGAACGATCGTTACCAAGCTGGCTACTGGCTACTTAAGACCACTTGAGTGAACAACTAGCGAAGACTTATATTTATTTTAATGCAGCCTGAATGGGTGTGGCCAGCTCTCACAAATTAGGATCAAAAGTTTTGGTTTCTCAGTAACATCAATACCTATTGGGGTCTCCACAGAGTTGGAAGCTTCAGCTAATGTCTCCTGGCTGCTACTCTCTCAGAATTTTCTCTTGATGTTGTTTCCAGTTCCTGAATTTTCCTTTTTGCCAATGGCTGTGTTTATGGGCAATTTCCTACTTTGGACTAATTCATTAGTAATAGCTCCTAGATCTATTATTCTGTGAAGTTGTCCAATAGAATTACGTTATTCTGAATTCCTCTTTCTTTGGTTTTATTTCGTCTTTCGTGTTTAAGAAGATGGTGTTTTGCTTCACACCGAGTAGTTTGACCAGTCACATTGCATCTGGAACAGACACTTTACATTGCCTTTAAAATAAGAAAACATTAGTGTCTAGGCTACTTCCATCCAATATTTTCGAGGTGCTCTACTGTGGTCCATCACACTAGACTCCTTCTCTTCCTGAGTAACAGGCTGGATGCACTGAATGGGCTGTCCCTGTTCTTCTCTAATAGTGTCAATGGGCTGAATGGCTTCCTCATATTCCTGTGACACCAGTGTGAGGTGCTGAATGAACTCTTGTTTTACTGTAGCAATGTGCAGTGTCAGGCAGTGCTGTTACATGAATGTTATGGACCCTTTAACAGCACACGCCTCAATGGAGTCTGGATCTTGCAGCACATGGACACAGTCCAGTTCAGGAACTGACGGGGGATAAAATGTTCTGAACATTGTGGAATGTTCAGTGACCATCCCCACTTCTGATCTTATGGTAGGGAATGTGGTGGCGGGGAGACATTGATGAAGCAGCTGACGATGTTTGTGAAGAGGAAGCTACCCTGAGGATCTCCCGCAGAGCTGACCCAGGACTGAGATGATGAGCATCTTCCTTTGTGCCATGTTTGATTCCAAACACTGGAGAGTTTACTCTGATTCCCATTAAGTCCAGTTTTGTTAAGCTCCTTGATGTCAATAAAAGTCAACCACTGCCTTGATATCAGGGCCAGTCATTTTACCTGAACCTTTGTGTCAACCTCTTTAGGTCATATCATTAAGCCATGATATAGAAGCAGCACAGGTTTTCTTCAAACAGGTGGCATTGACTGTCAGGATTTCTCTTCTCAAGAGTTTGGGGATCTAGATGACTGAAAGTGTTTGAAGAGCAGGTAGATGGATATTGACTTGTCAGAGAGGTGAGGGCTATGAGGAATTGGGTATGAAAAAGGATTGAGACCAAGAGCAAACCATTCATGATCTTAGTGAAGTGCAAAGCAGGTTTGGGGAGTGAACGACCTGCCCCTGTTTCTGATGTTCTCACATTCTGTTATTGGAAAGTTAGTGGGCGTTATTTTCATGAATGTTCTGTTATTAAATGTTGCACTCAGTGAGACCAGAGGATGTTATGAGCCATCGCTGGGTGAGGTATGAGGACTGTATTCTCAGTGAATTTGGGTCTACAACATGACCAACAAAGGAAACACAAGTTGTGGAGACATGAAGCTCTGGAAAGAGAGATGAGGGGCCTCTTTCATACCCAGCCTGGGTTTTCCAATTACATTTCCCAAATCACCTCAAAGCGTGTGGGACAGTACTGAGGGGCTCAATGGTCTCCTTTGTTTCTGTGCACAGGTTTTAGGAGTAAGTAGCCTTCGACTGCTCCTGACTAGCAGGTTTGAGGGGCTGAATGGAACACAGGAACATGGGACTGAGGAGCAGGAGTGGGTCACTAGATAGTTTGAGCCTTCTCCGCAAGGCACTAAGATTGTGGCTGATCGGGTTGGGGTCACAGCCCCACTCTCCTGTCTGCATCCCATTTTGCATGACACACTTCTCTGTCAAATATTTACCTATAGCAACTTTCAATCAATATGAACAGAGAGACACGATAAACTTCCAGCGAAGAGAATTCTGACTTGAAAGGTCCTTTCAGAATTTTTCGTCATCCTTCTTATAGAATCAGAGAGTCATGCAGAATGGAAACAGACCCGTTAGTCCAATCTGTTCACTCCGATGAGATATCAAATCTGATCCAGTCGCATTTGCCAGCATTTGGCCAATATCCCTCCTCTTTCAGATATTTTTTAAATGTACGATTGTAGCCGCATTCACCACTTCCTCTGACAGCACTTTTTGTAAACACACCACTCTCTGAGTGAAATATTTATCTTCAGGTTCCTTCTGAATCATTCGCCCTCTCCCCTTCAACCTATGTCCTCTTGTTCTGGACTCCCCTAATCTGGGGAGCAGAGCGTGGCTGTTCAGAATATCCATGCCCGTGATGGTATTACAAATCTCTATAATGTTACCCTTCAACCTCTGACACACCAGGATAAAGCACCTCAAACTAATCAACCTCTCCCGAAAGCTCAAACCTCCAGTCCTGGAACTCCGTGTAAGTAATTTCTTCAGAAAGCCGAATTGTACACAGTATTCTTAAAACAGTCTCACCAATATCCTGTACAGATGTAACATACCACCACAATCCCTATACTCAATGCTCTGACCGATTAAGGCAAATGTGCCAAATGTGTTCAACACCACTCTGTCTACCTGCGACTCCACATTCAAGGAACAATGCACGTGCAGCCCTATATCCCTTTGTTCCGCAACACTCCCAGGACCTTACAATTAAGTGTATAATTTCTGCACTGATTTGCCTTCCCAAACTGCAAAACATCGTAATTATGTAAATTAAACTTCATCTGTCACTCCTTGCCCCTTTGTCCCATCATATTGTGGTCTCGTTGTACACTGAGATAATCGACTCCACCAACGTACCAACAATGGCCCCGATATTCACATCTAAATCCTTTACATACATGATGAAATGCAGTGAACTCAGTACTGATTCTTACAGCACACTGCTGCTCACGAGCCTCCAGTCTGAAAAATATCCCTCTTCCTTCAAGCCAATTGTGACCAACTTCCTCTGTAACCCATGTGACTGAAACTCACTAATCTGTCTACCAATCAGAATGCTATACTAGCTATGAAGAGAGGCTGAGTAGTTTAGGTTTATTTTCACTAGGCAAAAGGAGATTGAGGGGGGACCTGATTGAGGTTTACAAAATCATGAAGGGTTTCGACAGGGTGGATAGAGACAAGCTTTTTCCCAGGGTGAAGGATTCAATAACGAGAGGTCATGTTTTCAAAGTGAGCGGTGGAAAGTTTAAGGGGGATACACACGGTAAGCACTTCACATAGAGGGTGGTGGGCGTTTGGAACGCGTTGCCAGCAGAAGTGGTAGAGGCAGGCACGGCAGATTCATTGAAGATGCATCTGGACAGATGCATGAGTAGGTGGGGAGCAGAAAGATACAGATGCTTAGGAATTGACCAACAGCTTTAGACAGTACATTTGGATCGGCTCAGGCTTGGAAGACGAAGGGCCTGTTCCTGGGCTGTACATTTTCTTTGCTCTTTGTTCTTGAAATGAACGCCTTGCTGAAGTCCATATAAACAATGTCAACCAAACTGCCTTCATCAATCTTCTTTGTCACCTCTTCAAAAAACTTAACCAAATTAATGAGACACGATTTCCCATGCAGAAAGACACGTTGTCTACCCTGATCAGCCCATGAGTTCCTGTCCCTCAGAATCCCATCCAACAACTTACCCACCACTGACATCAGGCTCACCGGTCTATAGTTCACCGACCTTTGGGGTCACTGTTTCCTTTCTCGTCCCACTCCTCCACTGCTCACAATAAATGTCAAATGTAACCAGGCTGGTGATATGGCCGATGATATCGGTCTCAGACTGGGTCAGGGTCATTTTTCGGAACAAGTCAGGCTAGTTTCTTTAATCTGCTAAAATAGCACGTTTACGATCAAGTGCAATGTTACTCAAACTATGATGGAAAGATGAACGGCAAACTATTTGGGTATTGCAAATATATAATCAATATTTCCCTTTCTAAAAACGCTGACACACACAGACACACACACACACACACACACCGATAAACAAAATCTCTGCAGTTTTAAGTTGAAACAAATTTGTCCACACGTTATTGGAACTCATGACGAAAGAAAAAGTTGCGAGATTGTCCAAACGCTATTCTGCTTCTGAAGATATTGTACTCACACATCTGCTAGCACTGGGATTTCAGCCTGGGAGAGTTGAATTTGGCTTAATTCCCTTTGCTATAGGCAGTGAGTAGATTACAGTGAATTCTGGTCAGGGATCACCAAAAGATAGCATGGTAGTTAGCCCTGCTGCCTCACAGCACCAAGGAGTTGGTTTCAATTCCAGCCTTGGGTGACTGTGTGGAGTTTGCACATTCTCCCCTTGTCTGTGTGAGTTTCTAATGGGTGATCCAGTTTCCTACTACAAACTGTGTAGGTTAGGTGGATTGGTCGTGCTAAATTGTCTGTCGTGTTCAGGGATTTCTAGGTTAGGTGCATTAGTCAGGGGTAAATATAGGGGAATAGGTTGGGAAGATTGGTATGGACTTGGGCCAAAGGGCCTGTTTCAAATCAGCAGGGATTGTGTAAAAATAGGAATGGTCACAATGACTGTAGAGTTTTTTTTTTAAGCTCGCACATATTGCTGTGATGAGGAACAATGAAGGAGGGAGAGTGCAATTGGCCATTCCTTCTGGGGCAGATTACGTTGTCTCCCTCTCTGAGCTGAATCACACAATTATGTCATCCTCTCCCAAACTGGACCATGTGAGGTCTCCTTGTACATTGTCCAAACGATGTCTCCATCACATTCCCTGCTCCATGTAGGTGCATCATTGCTGCCATCATGCACAGAGCCATGCCCTTAGCAGAAAATGGTCTCTGTAAATTTGAGATCCGGCCCTGCCGGATTAAAAAGTAAAATGTTCAGAATTTTTTCAGGAAATTTATTCAGAATGCCTGTGTTAAAATGAATGTATTTTTAAAAAGAAATTCAGAAATTTGTGGAAAAGCTCGGCAGGTCTGTCAGCATCCAGATGTCTTTTACATACAGTAGCTGTACCAGCCTCCACCACTTCCTCTGGCAGCTCATTCCATACGCACACCACCCTCTGTGTGAAAAGGTTCCCTTTAGTCCTCATCAAAAACTTTCCCCTCTCACTTTCAACCAATCCCCTCTAGACGCCCCTTACCTGTGAAATACCCCTGATTACTCACACTGTCCATGAACGTTCTGATTTTATAAACCTTTACTGCTGCGAAATGTGACTCCAATCAACACGATTAGCTGTACTTTCAGTCATCCCCAGCCTAAATTCTGAAATTCAATTCTGACACCTCTTCCTTCTCCATTCAGTCACTATTCTAAGTCAATTTTATTCAGTTTATTCAGATTTCTCCTGAGACACTTCTGTGGGATTTACACTTAGACCTTTGTGCCTGGAGGTGGGGACACTAGCATCACTCAGCAATACTCATAAAGCTGTAACAGTATATTCCTGTGTGTTTGTCCATCAACCTGTTATGACATGCTGTGACATACCTCGGCAACAGGCAGGACTTGAATTCCGATCTTCTATTCCAGAGCTAGGAACACTGCCAAAGATGTTCATGAATTTGAATCAAATCCAGACCTCTGGCTCAAGGCAGGGACACTACCCACTACAATACCTTACCCAGATTTTGTGTCATATTTAAAGTGCTAGCTTTCAGCTCGGTGTGGATTTAATATAATCAGGTTACCATTACTGAACTACACTTTATTGTTAAACAAATTCAAGATATTTGTCTCAACTGCAGGATATTGAGTGCACATGCTGTGCCATCGAAATTAACTATGGCCATCTTTAATTGCTATTACCTGTAGTCTACAATATTAGGGAAATCAATCCAGCACACACACACTCTGCCCAAAGAAAGGTCTCGAATATATGTTCATTACTGAACACTAGAGATGGAGAAAGATCGAATTTTCTGACCCCAAAGCACCGAGCGGTATTACCCAAATCTCACTTGTGACTGTCCTCTTCCTAAAACCATGAAATGATTCCAGGCCACTGATGACTATACAGCCTCTCCTCCCCATTGACAGTGTCTGCAATCTGTCCCTCCTTCCCCTAACCACACAAGGCAAACCAAGCTCAGGGTCTTTGTGAAAATCAAGGCCAGAGTATGCAGGCCTCCTGGAGAGGGGCAGGGAATTATAAATTGAAGTGGGAGGTGGAAGTGGCAGTAATACCGCTCACTGGACTGAGGGATGGCAGATGGAGGTGAATTGGATTAATGCGAGGTATTGGATTTGGTAAATCAAACAAGAGCAGAACCTACACAATTAAAAGTAGGTCTTTGGCAGTATTGTACAACACAGACATGGGCCGTCAGGTATAGGTCTTTAAAATTTGCATTTCATATAGATAGTGTGGTTAAGAATGTGTTTAACACACTTGTCTTCATTGGTCAGACCATTCAGTATCGGAATGGGGCCGTCATGTTGTGGTTGTACAGGACATTGGTGAGACTACTTCTGGAATATGTGTCCAGTCTGGTCACCCTGCCTGCTCATTCCATAGGCAGACCATCCTCTGTGTGAAAAAGCTGCCCCTTAGCTCACTTTTAAATGTTTCCCCTCTCACCTTAAGTCTATGCCCTCGAGTTTTGGTCTCCC
>NW_026868561.1:638431-663505 GCF_020745735.1 Hemiscyllium ocellatum | reverse complement strand
CTACCCTTAGAAAACACCTCGACTATTCACCTAGATATTATTGAACTTGATATTATTAAGCTGGAGAGGGTTCAGAAGAGATTAACGTGGATGTAGCTGGGAATGGAGGGAGTGAGCGATAAGTAGAGGCTGGATAGGCTGGGACTTCTTTCAATGGAGAGGATGAGATTAAGGGGTAACTTTACAGAGGTTTATAAAATAATGAGGGGTACAGATAACCTGAAGGACTGATGTCATTTCCCTAGAGTTGGAGATTCAAAACTGAGGGATATTTTAAGGTGCGAGGAAAAAAGATTAACACAGGTCAGGAGAGGTAATTATTTTAGACAGAAGCTGGCTTGTGTGTGGAATGAACTTCCAGAGGAAGTAGTGAAAGCATGGACAGTTACAACGTTTAAAGAACATTTAGATCAGTACATGGATAAGAGATCAGTTTGACTGCCAGATCTACCCCACACAAAGACACACAGATACACTGACAGGAATTGTTAAGAATCGAACCTCATCTGGCAATTTAAATTAAACGTAAAGAAATGCTCAATTCACCTTGTAAACTGTTAAAATATGAATGGCAGAGAACTCCCAAATTCCACTGTTTGAAGAAAAACATAAATTTATTTTTTACCTCTGAAAGTGAACATTTTACATCAACTATTCACAAATCTGGGACCCCCAAAGTCTTAACTGCTTATTGCCCTACTCCAGCTCTATAGCAATACATGTTTCTGGGTCTGCCATCCTCTCATATCACAGGTGCTTGTAAGCTCTCAGGTCAGAACAGCATTCACCTACTCTTAAACGTACAGTACACGCTTTCAACTTCATCACATTATACCCTGATGAATATAGACAAGTGAAGCCTATCCAGATTTCTCTTGCTCTGTGGTTTGTTAATATTTCATTCAATCCGTTGCTCCATTGACACCATGTTATTATTCGACTCCGTCCATGGGAATATAGCAATATTTCACTTGCTCACACTCGTGAGTAGGGCAGGATTTCCGATTTTTAATGGGTACTGTGACGCTATGACAATCTCAATGTTTGTAAATGGCACCAAACTTGGAAGAATTGTAAAATCTATGGAGGACAGCGTGGAACTATAACAGTACAATCACACATTGGTGACGTGTTCAAGTATATAGCAGATGGGGATCAATGCAGAGCAGTGTGAGGTGATGCAAATTGGTAGGAAAGATAAATAAAGAAAGTTTAAAGCAGACTGTACCATTATAAAGGGGCTGCAGGAACAGAGGGCACTGCGTGTACATGAGCATAAATTGTTGAAGATGTCAGGACAAGTGGGAGAGCTGTAAATATCACAGATTAGTTTCAGTATCTGGGCTGTTTACAGGAGGAGGTGGAGAAGGGACTCTCCGTGCTCCCTTCCTGGGAGGTGGTGGTGACGATATGTTGTGAGCCCACCCTCCTGCCAACCGAGACCGTGGGGATTCCATTTGTACCAGCTCGGCACAAAAGGTAGATGGCATCAAGGCCACGGCTTCTAAGTTGTGCCGGGGGGAAACAGAACTGCCAATGGGTTTAAAGTGAGCATTGTCATTCATTGAACATTGCGCCTTACTTGGTCGGTGGGATGTGGATGTTTCAGAATTTCCACACGAGGTGTCCCAGTCCTCTCCGGCTCGTACCAGGGTCCTCCCCAAATGGCAGGGGAAGGGGGGAAGGAACGGATATCGGGCACTCCACTGCCCAGCTTGGCCCTTTCTGTCCTATTCCAGGCTGTTTGTCCTGGAATGGGAGAAAGGAAGGGAGGGTGGGTGTGGGTGGCCCTGCTGTTAGTGCTGGGGAGAAGTGGGGAGACATGGTGAGGGGTGCGGAGGGAGTCAGTCCACAGTGTGGTATCAATTCAGTGTTATTGGTTTGGGGGTGGGCTATGGGGGTGGGCTAATGTTTATGTGTGTGTGTGTGTGTGTGTGTGTGTGTGTGTGTGTAAGAGAGAGAGAGAATGTGGGGGGGAGAGGTGCTGCATGCAGCAGTAAGAGTGGTGGAGCATGAGCCTTGTTTGGGGTCAGGTGCTATAACAGATATATATTGAGTGTGAGGGAGCAGAGACAATACGGTGAGTCTTATCCTGACAGAACAAGGAAGGTTATTGTTGCTTGTCCTGTATTGCTGGACATTTCTTCAGACCACAGATATTTCACTGAACTTGGTGGTGAGCTCAGACGATGCTCCGTGGGTCTGGTGATGTGGTCTCCTCTGGGAAGAGAGTGATCCCCCTCTGTACTAGCCCATCCACATCGACCTCCGTGCCCAGGTCGACAAACCGTGGTATAATTGCCCCTTACCTGCCATGTTCGGGGTAAATTGTGCAGGGCAGCTCCTCATGGAGAAAGCTCAACAATGTGCGTAGTGACCTTTTAAAGATGGCACCAGTGCCAAGGATTGCAGAATATCCAGGGGCATCCAGACGATGTTGAGTATCTCCAGTCATGATGGGTGGGAGAATCGGGCTGGTATTGGATGAGAGGGACACCATGGGGTGGGTAGTTAATGAGGTGAGTCCGATGAGATAGCGCCAGGAATCTAGCTCAGCCTCGTACAGACAATCCCTCTATCACAGTCAAGGAAAATCAAACAAAGGTAAATTATTGTCTGATTCAGCCCAATGAGACATAGATTTTCTTAAAGCCAATTCCAGTTACAAAGCTGCAGAATAAATACTCATCTGACCTTACAGTGTGGAAACAGGCCGTTCGGCCCTACAAATCCACACCAACCCTCCAAAGAGCAACCCAGCTAGAACCATTCCGCTACATCTAACACGACGGGCAATTTAGTACGGCCAGTTCACCGAAATTGCACGTTTTTGGACTCTGGGAGGAAACCAGAGCTCCCGGAGGAAACCCACACAGATACGGGAAGAATGGGCAAACTGCACGCAGGCAGTTGCCTGAGGTGGGAATTGAAGACGGGTCTCTGGCGCTGTGAGGCAGCAGTGCTAAACACTGGCCACCGTGCTCCCATTATAGCTTTTTCCAATGTTTCCTGGGAAGACTGGCTCATGTTATAGGATGCTATCAAAATGTCTACATTTCAGCATTCTGAAACCTGGGAACATATCCTTCCATGACTCTGTCTCTCGGTCTCGCCCTCTCTGTCTATACCCCAAACCCTTCCCATGTGGTGACATTTAAACTGATTCCCCCAACATCTCTCTCTGGCAGTGATGTTCACACCCACAGCACCACCTTGTCAGTGCACAATGGAGATATGAAGCTGGAAATGGATGGGAGCTGTACATCCTCTCACTTCTAGCATGGGCTGCAAGTTTCTCCACGCTGGACTGTGAACTAACACACTGTTACTGAGCAATGCATTGGGGTGGTGTACACAGTCCTACATGCTGGGAGGGTAACAGTTCCTGGTTTACAGATGAATGCACTGGGTTGCTGTACACAACAGTGCATTCTGGGAGGGTTACTGACCCTGGGTTACAGAGCAATGCAAACTGCTCCTGGTTTACAGATCAATGATTCCTGAAGAAGTGCTTATGCCCGAAATGTCGATTCTCCTGTTCCTTGAATGCTGCCTGATCTGCTGCGCATTTCCAGCAACATATTTTCAGATCTGATCTACAGCATCTACAGTCCTCACTTTCTCCTTACAGAACAATGCACTGGGGTGGTGTACACAGTTCGACATGCTTGGAGGGTAACTGCTCCTGGTTTACAAATCATTGCATTGGGGTGGGGAACACAATCCTACATGCTGTGGGATAACTGCTCCTGGTTTACAGATCAATGCACTGGAGTGGTGTACGCAGTCCTACATGCTGGGAGGATAATTGCTCCTGGTTTATAGTTCAATTCATTGGGGTGTTGTATACAGTCCTACTTACTGGGAGTGAAACTGTCCCTGGTTTACAGATCAATGTACTGGAGTGGTGTACACAGTCCTACATGCTGTGGAGTAGCTGCTCCTGGTTTACAGATAAGTGCACTGAGGTGGGGAAAACAGATCTAAATGCTGGGAGGGTAACTGCTCCTGGTTAACAGGTCAATGGACTGGGATGGGGTACATTGTCCTACTTGCTGGGAGGGTAATTGTTCCTGGTTTTCAGATTAATGCACTGGGGTGGTGTACACAGTCCTACATTCTGGAGAGTACCTGCTCCTTGTTTACAAATCAATGCACTGGTGTTTGGTACAGAACTCTACATGGTGGGAGGGTAACTGCTCCTGCGTTACAGATCAATGCACTGGAGTAGTGTACACAGTCCTGCATTCTGGGAGAGGAACTCCTCCTGGTTTACAGATCAGTGCACTGGTGTGGGGCACACAGTCCTACATGCTGTGAGGGCAACTGCTCCTGGTTTACAGGTCAATGCATTGGGTTGGTGTACACAGTCCTACTTGCTGGGTGTGAAACTGTCCCTGGTTTACACATCAATGCACTGGGGCGGTGTACACAGTTTTACATGCTGGGAGGGTAATTGCTACTGGTTTACCGATCAATGTGCTGGGGTGATGTAAACGATCCTACATGCTGGGTGGGTATCTGCTCCTTGTTTACTGATCAATGCACTGGGGTGGGCTACAGAGCTCCACATGCTGGGAAGGTAACTGCTCCTGGTTTATACATCAATGTACAGGGGTGATGTAAACGGTCCTACATTCTGGGAGGGTATCTGCTCTTTGTTTACTGATCAATGTACGAGGATGTGGTACACATTCCTACATGCTGGGAGGGTAACTGCTCCTGGTTTGCAGATCAATGCACTGGTATGGTGTACATTGTACTATATGCGAGGAGAGTAACTGCTCCTCATTTATAGATCACGCACGGGGTAGTGTAGATTTTCCTACATGCTAGGAGGGGAACTGCTCCTGGTTTACAGATCCCTGCACTGGAATGGTGTACACAGTCCTGCATCCTGGGAGTGTTACTGCTCCTGCTTTTCAGATCAATGCACTGGAGTGATGTACACAGTCCAATATGCTGGCAGTGTAAATGCTCCTGGGTTACAGATCAATGCCCTGGGGTAGTGTACATTGTCGTTCATACTGGGAGGGTAACTGCTTCTGGTTAAAAGATCCATGCACTTGAATGTTGTGCACAGTCCTACATGGTGTGAGGGTTTCTGCTCCTGGTTTACAGATCCATGCACTGGGATGGGGTACACAGCTCTAAATGCTGGGAGGGTAACTACGCCTGGTTTACAGATCAATACGCTGGGGTGGGGTATACAGCTCTCCATATTGGGAGGGTAACTGCTCCTGGGTTACAGATCAATGCACTGGTGTGGTGTACATAGTCGGACATTCTGGGAGGGTAACTGTTCCCCGGTTACAGATCAATGCACTGGGGTGTTGTACATAGTCCGACATGCTGGGAGGGTAAATTCTCATGCTTTACATATCAATGCACTGATGTGGGGTACAGAGTCCTACATGCTGGGAGGGTAACTGCTCCTGGTTTACAGATCAATACACTGGGGTGGGGTACACAGCTCTAAATGCTGGGAGGGTAACTACGCCTGGTTTACAGATCAATACGCTGGGATGGGGTATACAGCTCTCCATATTGGGAGGGTAACTGCTCCTGGGTTACAGATCAATGCACTGGCGTGGTGTACATAGTCTTACGTGCGGAGTGTGTAACTGTCCCGGGTTTACAGGTCAATGCACTGGGGTGCTGTATACAGTCATGCATTCTGGGAAAGTAACTGTGCCACGTTTAAAGATCAGTGCACTGGTGTGGGGTTCAGAGCACTACATGCTGGGAGGGTTACTGCTTCTGGTTGAAAGATTAATACACAGGGGTGGTGTACACAGAACTACATGCTGGGAGGATGACTGCTCCTGGTTTACAGTTCAATTCACTGGGGTGATGTACACAGTCCGACTTTCTGGGAGTGAAACTGTCCCTGGTTTGCACATCAATGTACTGGGGCCGTGTACACAGTCCGACATGTTGGGAGGTAACTGCTCCTGGGTTACAGATCAATGCACTGGGCTAGTGTACATTGCCCTACATGCTGGGAAGGTAACTGCACCTGGTTTACAGATCCATGAACTGGGGTGGTGTACACAGTCGTACATGCTTGTATGATAACTGCTGCTGGTTTATAGTTCAATTTACTGGGGTGTTGTACACAGCCCTATTTGCTGGGAGGGAAACTGTCCCTGGTTTACACATCAATGGACTGGGGCGGTGTACATAGTCCTACACGCTGTGAGGGTAACTGCTCCTGGTTTACAGATCACTGCACTGGGGTGGACTACGGAGCATCAAATGCTGGGAAGGTAACTGCTCCTGGTTTACAGATCAATGTACAGGAGTAGTGTACACACTCCTACATGCTGGGAGGGTAACTGCTCCTGGTTTAAAGAGTAATGCACTGGAGTGCTCTACATTGTACTACATGCGAGGAGGGGAAATGCTCCTGGTTTACAGATCAATGTACTGGGGTTTTGTACACAGCACTACATGCTGGGACGGTAACTGCTCCTGGTTTACACATCAGTGAACTGTGATGGGGTACACAGACCTACATGCTCACAGTGGAACAGCTCCTGGTTTAAAGATCAATGCATTGGGGTGTGATACACAGTCTTACATTCTGGGAGGGTAACTCCTCCTGGTTTACAGATCAATGCACTGGGGTGGGGTACTCAGTCCTACATGCTGGGAGGATAACTGCTGCTGGTTTACCGTTCAATTTACTGGGGTATTGTACACAGTCCTACTTGCTGGGAGGGAAATTGTCCCTGGTTTGCACATCAATGCACTGGTGCGGTATAGATAGTCCTACATCCTGTGAGGGTAACTGCTCCTGGTTTACAAGTCAATGTACAGGGGTGGTATACACACTCCTATAGCTGGGAGGATAACTGCTCCTGGTTTAAAGATTAATGCACTGTGGTGATGTTAGCGGTCCCACATTCTGGGAAGGTATCTACTCCTTTTTTACTGATCAATGCACGAGGGTGGGGGACACAATCCTTCATGCTGGGAGGGTAACTGCTCCTGGTTTGCAGATCAATGCACTGGGGTGGTGTACACAGCCCTACATGCTGGGTGGGTAACTGCTCCTGGTTTACAGATCAATGCACTGGGGTGTGATACACAGTCCGACATTCTGGGAGGGTAACTCCTCCTGGTTTACAGATCCATGCACTGGAATGGTGTACACAGTCCTACATCCTGGGAGGGTTACTGCTCCTGGCTTAAAGATCAATGCACAGGGGTGAAGTACACTGTCCTACATGCTGGGAGGTTAACTGCTCCTGGGTTAAGGATCAATGCACTGGTGTGGGGTACACAGCTCTCCATGTTGGCAGGGTAACTGCTCCTGGGTTACAGATCAATGCACTGGGGTGGTGTACATAGTCGTACGGGCGGAGTGTGTAACTGCCCCGGGTTTACAGGTCAATGCACTGGGGTGCTGTACACAGTCATACATTCTGGAAGAGTAACTGCGCCAGGTTTAAAGATCTGTGCACTGGTGTGGGGTTCAGAGCTCTACATACTGGGAGGGTACCTGCTCCTGGTTTATAGGTTCATGCCCTGGGGTGTTGTACACAGTCCTACATTCTGGGTGGGTAACTGCTCCTAGTTTACAGATCAACGGACTGGGGTGACGTACGCAGTCCTACATGTTGGAAGTGTAACTGCTCCTGGGTTACAGATCAATGCACTGGGCTGGGGTACGCAGTCCTCCATGCTGGGAGGGTAACTGCTCCTGGTTTACAGATCAGTGCACTGGGGTGGGGTATAGAGCTCTCCATGTTGGTAAGTTAACTGCTCCTGTGTTAGAGATCAATGCATTGGGCTCTTGTACATTGTCCTACATGCTGGGAGGGTAACTGCTCCTGGTTTACAGATCAATGCACTGTGGTGGGCTACAGAGCTTCACATGCTGGGAAGGCAACTGCTCCTGGTTTACAGATCAATGTACTGGGGTGGTGTACACAGCCCT
Organism: Hemiscyllium ocellatum; assembly: GCF_020745735.1. NCBI lineage: Eukaryota > Metazoa > Chordata > Chondrichthyes > Orectolobiformes > Hemiscylliidae > Hemiscyllium > Hemiscyllium ocellatum. The sequence goes on along the minus strand of NW_026868561.1, from coordinate 655,560 downwards.
ACATGGTGGGACGGTAACTGCTCCTGGTTTACACATCAGTGAACTGGGATGGGGTGCACAGACCTACATGCTCGCAGTGGAACAGCTCCTGGTTTAAAGATCAATGCATTGGGGTGTGATACACAGTCCGACATCCCGAGGGGGTAACTCCTCCGGGTTTACAAATCCATGCACTGGAATGGTGTACACAGTCTTACATCCTGGGAGGGTTACTGCTCCTTGTTTACAAATCAACGGACTGGGGTGACGTACTCAGTCCTCCATGCTGGGAGGGTAACTGCTCCTGTGTTAGAGGTCAATGCATTGGGCTAGTGTACACAGTCCTACATGCTGGGAGGATAACTGCTGCTCGTTTACAGTTCAATTTACTGGGGTATTGTACACAGTCCTACTTGCTGGGAGGGAAATTGTCCCTGGTTTACACATCAATGCACTGGGGCGGTATACATCGTCCTACATCCTGTGAGGGTAACTGCTCCTGGTTTACAGGTCAATGTACAGGGGTGGTATACACACTCCTACATGCTGGGAGGGTAACTGCTCCTTTTTTTACTGATCAATGCACGAGGGTGGGGGACACAATCCTACATGCTGGGAGGGTAACTGCTCCTGGTTTGCAGATCAATGCACTGGGGTGGTGTACACAGCCCTACATGCTGGGTGGGTAACTGCTCCTGGTTAACAGATCAATGCACTGGGGTGTGATACACAGTCCGACATCCTGGGAGGGTAACTCCTCCTGGTTTACAGATCCATGCACTGGAATGGTATACACAGTCCTACATCCTGGGAGGGTTACTGCTCCTGGTTTACAGATCAATGCATAGGGTTGAAGTACACAGTTCTACATGCTGGGAGGGTAACTGCTCCTGGGTTACGGATCAATGCACTGGGGTGGTGTACATAGTCCTACGTGCGGGTTTACAGGTCAATACATTGGGCTGCTGTACACAGTGATACATTCTGGGAGAGTAACTGCGCCAGGTGTAACGATTAGTGCACTGGTGTTGGGTTCAGAGCTCGACATGCTGGGAGGGTAACTGCTCCTGTTTTATAGATTAATACACTGGGGTGGGATACACAGTTCTACATTCTGGGAGGGTAACTGCTCCTGGTTTACAGATCAATGGACTGGGGTGACGTACACAGTCCTACATGCTGGGAGGGTAACTGCTCTTGGTTTACAGATCAATGCATTGGGGTGGGGTACGCAGTCCTCCATGCTGGGAGGGTAACTGCTCATGCTTTACTGGTCAATGCACTGATGTGGTGTACACAGTCCTACATGCTGGGATGCTAACTGCTCTTGGTTTACAGATCAGTGCACTGCGGTGGGGTACAGAGCTCTCCATGTTGGGAGGGTAACTGCTCCTGTCTTAGAGATCAATGCATTGGGATAGTGTACATTGTCCTACATGCTGGGAGGTTAACTGCTCCTGGTTTACAGACCCATGAACTGGGGTGGTGTACACAGTCCTGCATGCTGGGAGGGTTACTGCTGCTGGTTTATAGTTCAATTTACTGGGGTGTTGTACACAGTCCTACTTGCTTGGAGGGACACTGTCCCTGGTTTACACATAAATGCACTGGGGCGGTGTACATAGTCCTAAATGCTGTGAGGGTAACTGCTCCTGGTTTACAGGTCAATGCACTTGGGTTGCCTACAGAGCTTCACATGCTGGGAAGGTAACTGCGCCTGGTTTACAGATGAATGTACAGGGGTGGTGTACACACTCCTACATGCTGGGAGGGTAACTGCTCCTGGTTTAAGGATTAATGCACTGGGGTGATGTAAACGGTCCTACATGCTGGGAGGGTATCTGCTCCTTGTTTACAGATCCATGAACTGGGGTGGTGTACACAGTCCTACATGTTGAGAGGGTAACTGCTCCTAGTTTGCAGATCAATGAAGTGGGGTCTTGTACACAGTCCTCCATGCTGGGAGGATAACTACTCCAGGTTTACAGATCAATGCACTGGGGTGGGGTACACAACCCTAAATGCTGGGAGGGTAAAACCTTTTGGTTTACAGATCAGTGCAGTGAAGCTCTCCGTGTTGGGAGGGTAACTGCTCCTGGTTTACAGATCAATGCACTGGGGTGGTTTACTCAGTCCTACATGCTGGGATTGTAACAGCTCCTGGTTTACAGATCAATGCACTGGGGTGTGATACACAGTCCGACATCCTGGGAGGGTAACTCCATCTGGTTTATTGATTCATGCACTGGAATGGTGTACACAGTCCTACATCCTGGGAGGGTTACTGCTCCTGGTTTACAGATCAATGTACAGGGGTGAAGTACACTGTCCTATATGCTGGGAGCGTATCTGCTCCTGGGTTACAGATCAATGTACTGGGGTGGTGTACATAGTCCTACGTGCGGAGTGTGTAACTGTGCCGGGTTTACAGGTCATTGCACTGGGGTGCTGCACGCAGTCATACATTCTGGGAGAGTAACTGCACCAGGTTATAAGATCAGTGCACTGGTGTGCGGTGCAGAGCTCTACAGCTGGGAGTGTAACTGTTCCTGGTTTAAAGATTTATGCAGTGGGGTGTTGTGCACAGTCCTACATTCTGGGAGGGTAACTGCTTCTTGTTTACAGATCAATGCACTGGAGTGACGTACTCAGTCTAACATGCTGGGATGGAAAATGCTCCTGGGTTACAGATCAATGCACTGGGGTGGGGTATACAGATCTACAAGCTGGGAGGGTAACTGTTCCTAGTTTACAGATCAATGCACTGGGGTGGTGTACACAGTCCGACATGCTGGGAGGGTAACTGCATCTGGTTTACAGATCAATACACTGGGATGAGTTATACAATACTACAAGCTGGTAAGTAACTGCTCCTATTTTACAGATCAATGTACTGGTGTCGTTTACACAGCTATACAGGCTGGGAGGGTAAATGGTTCAGGTTACAGATCAATGCACTGAGGTGGTGTACACAGCCCTACGTGCGGAGTGGTTAACTGCTCTGGTTTAACAGGTCAGTGCACTGGTGTGTTGTACAATGTCGTACATTCTGGGAGAGTAACTGCTCCTGGTTTACATATCAGTGCACTGGTGAGGGGTACAGTGCTCTACACGCTGTGAGGATAACTGCTTCAGGTTTATAGATTAATGCACTGGGGTGTTGTACACAATCCGACATCCTGGGGGGGGTAACTCCTCCTGGTTTACAGATCCATGCACTGGAATGGTGTACACAGTCCTACAGCCTGGGAGGAATAGTGCTCCTGGTTTACAGATCAATTCACTGGGGTGATGTACACAGCCCTACATGCTGGGAGGGCAACAGCTCCTGGGTTACAGATCAATGTGCAGTGGCGTTGTTCACAGCTCAACATGCTGGGAGGTTAACTGCTCCTGGTTTACAGATCAATGCACTGGGGTGCGATATACAGTCCGACATCCTGGGAGGGTAACTCCTCCTGGTTAACAGATCCATGCACTGGAATGGTGTACACAGTTCTACATCCTGGGAGAGTTACTGCTCCTGGTTTACAGGTCAATGCACAGGGGTGCTGTACACAGTCATACATTCTGGGAGAGTAACTGCGCCAGGTTTACAGATCAGTGCACTGGTGTGTGATTCAGAGCTCTACATGGCTGGAGAGTAACTGCTCCTGGTTTATAGATTAATGCACTGGGGTGTTGTACACAGTCGTACATTCTGGGAGGGTATTGCTCCTGGTTTACAGATCAATGCACTGTGGTGCAGTACACAGTTCGACATCCTGGGAGGGTAAGTGCTCCTGACTTACAGATCCATGCACTGGAATGGCGTACACAGTCCTACATCCTGGGATGGTTAGTGCTCCTGGTTTACAGATCCATGAACTGGGGTGGTGTACACAGACCTACATGCTGAGAGGGTAACTGCTCCTAGTTTACAGATCAATGAACTGGGGTCTTGTGCACAATCCTCCATGCTGGGAGGATAACTACTCCAGGTTTACAGATCAATGCACTGGGGTGGGGTACACAACTCTAAATGCTGGGAGGGTAAAAGTTCCTGGTTTACAGATCAATGCAGTGAAGTGGGGTACACAGCTCTCCATGTTGGGAGGGTAACTGCTCCTGGTTTACAGATCAATGCACGGGAGTGGTTTACTCAGTCCTACATGCTGGGATTGTAACAGCTCCTGGTTTACAGATCAATGCACTGCGGTGTGATACACCGTCCGACATCCTGGGAGGGTAACTCCTCCTGGTTTATAGATTCATGCACTGGAATGGTGTACACAGTCCTACATCCTGGGAGGGTTACTGCTCCTGGTTTACTGATCAATGTACAGGGGTGAAGTACACTGTCCTACATGCTGGGAGCGTAACTGCTCCTGGGTTACAGATCAATGTACTGGGGTGGTGTACATAGTCCTACGTGCGGAGTGTGTGACTGCGCCGGGTTTACAGGTCATTGCACTGGGGTGCTGCACGCAGTCATACATTCTGGGAGAGTAACTGCGCCAGGTTATAAGATCAGTGCACTGGTGTGGGGTGCAGAGCTCTACAGCTGGGAGTGTAACTGCTGCTGGTTTAAAGATTTATGCAGTGGGGTGGTGTACACAGTCCTACATTCTGGGAGGGTATCTGCTCCTTGTTTACAGATCAATGCACTGGGATGAGTTATACAATACTACATGCTGGTAAGTAACTGCTCCTATTTTACATAACAATGTACTGGGGTGGTGTACACAGCTATACATGCTGGGACGGGAACTGCTCATGGTTTACAGATCAATGCACTTGGGGTGATGTACGCAGTCCTAAACACTGGGAGTGTAACACCTCCTGGTTTACAGATCAATGCATTAGGGTGTTATACACAGCCCGACATCCTGGGAGGGTAACTGCTCCTGGTTTACAGATCCATGCACTGGAATGGTGTACACAGTCCTACATCCTGGGATGGTTAGTGCTCCTGGTTTACAGATCAATGCACTGGTGGGAGGGTAACTGCACCTAGTTTACAGATCAATGCAATGGGATGAGGTACACAATCTTGCATGCTGGGAGGATAACTGCTCCTGGTTTACAGATCAATGCACTGGTGTGGTGTACACAATCGTACATGCTGGGATGGTTACTGCTCCTGGTTTACAGATCAATGCACAGGGGTGATGTACACAGTCCTACATGCTGGGCGGGTGACTGCTCCTGGGTTACAGATCAAAGCACTGGGTGAGGTACACAGATCTGTGTACATTGTGTGCAGTTTTGGTCGCCATACTAATTGTGTGCAGTTTTGGTCGCCATACTATAGGAAGGATGTGGAGGCATTGGAACGAGTGCAGAGGAGGTTTACCAGGATGTTGCCTGGAATGGTAGGAAAATCTTATGAGGAAAGGCTGAGGCACTTGGGGCTGTTCTCATTGGAGAAGAGAAGGTTTAGGGGAGATTTGATAGAGGTGTATAAGATGATTAGGGGTTTAGATAGGGTCGACACTGAGAACCTTTTACCGCTAATGGAGTCAGGTATTACGAGGGGACACAGCTTTAAATTAAAGGGTGGTAGGTATAGGACAGATGTTAGGGGTAGATTCTTTACACAGCGGGTTGTGAGTTCATGGAATGCCCTGCCAGTAGCAGTGGTGAACTCTCCTTCTTTATGGTCATTTAAGCGGGCATTGGATAGGCATTTGGAAGTTATTGGGCTAGTGTAGGTTAGGTAGGATTCGGTCGGCGCAACATCGAGGGCCGAAGGGCCTGTACTGCGCTGTATCTTTCTATGTTCTATGTTCTATCTACATGCTGGGAGGGTAACTGCACCTGGTTTACAGACCAATGCACTGGGATGGGGTACACAGCACAACATATAACATAGAAAAATACAGCGCAGTACAGGCCCGTCGGCCCTCGATGTTGCGCCGACCGAAGCCTACCTAACCTACACTAGCCCAATAACCTCCATATGCTTATCCAATGTCGGCTTAAAAGACCATCAAAAGGGCAGCGTCCACCACTGATACTGGCAGAGCATTCCATGAACTCACAACCCGCTGAGTAAAGAATCTACCCCTAACATCTGTCCTATACCAACCTCCCCTTAATTTAAAGCTGTGTCCCCTAGTAACAGCTGACTCCATTAGCGGAAAAAGGTTGTCACTGTCAAACCTATCGAAACCCCTAATCATCTTGTACACCTCTATCAAATCACCTCTAAACCTTCTTTTCAGCGATGAGAACAGCCCCAAGTGCCTCAACCTATCCTCATACGATCTTCCTACCACACCAGGCAACATCCTGGTAAACCTCCTCTGCACCCGTTCCAATGCCTCCACATCCTTCCTATAGTATGGCGACCAAAACTGCACACAATACTCCAGATGAGGCCGCACCAGAGTTTTATACAACTGCAACATGACCTCAGGACTCCGGAACTCAATTCCTCTACCAATAAAGCCCAGTACGCCATATGCCTTCTTCACAGCACTATTTACCTGGGTGGCAACTTTCAGAGATCTGTGTACATGGACACCAAGATCCCTCTGCTCATCCACACTACCAAGTAGCCTACCATTAGACCAGTAATCCATCTTCTTGTTACTCCTACCAAAGTGAATGACTTCACACCTAACTACATTGAACTCCATTTGCCACCTTTCTGCACACCTCTGCAACTTATCTATATCCCGCTGTAACCTGCCACATTCTTCTTCGCTGTCCACAACTCCACCGAATTTCGTACCATCCGCAAACTTGCTCACCCAGCTTTCAAGCCCCTCCTCCAGGTCACTTATAAAAATGACAAACAGCAATGGTCCCAAAACAGATCCTTGTGGAACACCGCTAGTAATTGCACTCCAAGATGAACCTATACCATCAACTACTACCCTCTGTCTCCTTCTAGCCAGCGAATTCCTAATCCAAACCTCTAATGAACCCACAATGCCATACCTCCGTAATTTTGGCAGTAGCCTCCCATGGAGTACCTTATCGAACTCCTTCTTAAAGTCCATATACAACACATCTACTGCTTTACCCTCGTCCACTTCCTTGGTCACCTTCTCAAAGAACTCAATAAGGTTTTGTGAGGCACGACCTGCCCTTCACAAAACCATGCTGACTATCCTTGATCGCATTATTCCTATCCAGATGTTCATAAATCCTATCCCTTACAATTCTCTCTAAGACTTTGCCCACAACAGAAGTGAGACTCACTGGCCTATAGTTACTAGGGCTATCCCTACTCCCCTTCTTGAACAAGGGGACCACATTCGCTATCCTCCAGTCTTCTGGCACTATTCCTGTAGACAACGACGACATAAAAATCAAGGCCAATGGCTCCGCTATCTCCTCCCCAACTTCCCAGAGGATCCTAGGATAAATGTCATCAGGCCCAGGGGACTTATCTATTTTCACCCTTTCCAGTATTCCCCAGACCTCTTCCCTACATACCTCAAAGCAATCCATTCTAATCACTTTTGACTCAATATTCACATCAGCAACAATGTCCTGTTCCTGAGTGAATACAGACGAAAAGTATTGATTTCGTGACTCTCCAATCTCCTCCGCCTCCAGGCACAACTTCCCACTACTATCCTTGACTGGACCGATACCTACCCTAGTCATCCTTTTATTCCTGACATACCTATAGAAAGCCTTTGGGTTTTCCCTAATCCTACCAACTAAGGACTTTTCATGTCTCCTTCTCGCTGCTCTTAGCTTTCTCTTTAGATCCTTCCTGGCTACCTTATAACTCTCAATCGCCCCAACTGAACCTTCACGCCTCATCTTTACATACGCCACCCTCTTCCCTTTCATAAGGGATTCCAATTCCTTATTAAACCACGGCTCCCTCACAAGACCCTTCCTCCCTGCCTGACTGGTACATACTTATCAAGGACTCCCAATAGCTGCTACTTGATCAAGCTCCACATATCATTTGCGTCCTTCCCTTGAAGACTATTTTTCCAATCCACGTATCCTAAGTCATGTCTCACCGCATCAAAATTTCCCTGCCCCCAGCTATAACACTTGCCCTGCAGTGCACACTTACCACTCTCCATCACGAGAGTAAAAGTCACCGAGTTGTGGTCACTGTCCCCGAAGTGCTCACCTACCTCCAAGCCTAACACCTGGCCTCGTTCATTACCTAGAACCAAATCCAGTATAGCCTCACCTCTTGTTGGCCTGTCTACATATTGTGTCAGGAAACCCTCCTGCACACATTGGACAAACACCGACCCATCTAACGAACTCGAGCTATTGCTTTCCCAGTCAATATCTGGGAAGTTAAAGTCTGCCATAACAACCACCCCGCTACTTTCACACTTCTCCTGAATCATCCTCGCAATACTTTCATCTACGTCTCTCGGACTATTAGGAGGCCTGTCGAAAACTCCTAGCAAGGTGACCTCATCTTTCCTATTTCTAACCTCAGGCCATACTACCTCATATGGCAAGTCTTCCTCCATCGTCCTTTCCACCGCTGTAATACTATCCTTGACAAGCAATGCCACACCTCCCCCTCTATTACCTCCACCTCTGACTCTCCTAAAACATTTAAACCCTGGAACCTGCAACAACCATTCCTGTCCCTGTTCTACCCATGTCTCTGTAATGGCCACAACATCGAAGTCCCAGGTACCAACCCACGCTGCAAGTTCACCTACTTTATACCTTATACTTCTGGCATTGAAGTATACACACTTCAAGCCACCTTCCTGTTTACAGGCACCCTCCTCCGAGATCGATGACAAATTCCTTACCTCCCTACACTCAAGGTCCTGTACAGTCCAGGTTCCCATGCCCCTGCAGAGTAAGTTTACACCCTCCCAAAGAACATTCTGGTAAGTAACTGCTCCTATTTTACACATCAATGTACTGGTCTGATGTACACAGCTATACATGCTCCTGGTTTACAGATCCATTCACCGGGGTGATGTACACAGTCCTACATGCTGGGAGGGTAACTGTTCCTGGTTTACAAATCAATGCATTGGGATGGTGTACACAGTCCTAAATGTTGGTATGGTAACTGCTCCTGGTTTACAGTTCAATCTACTGGGATGGGGTACACAGCGCTACTTGCTGGGAGGGTAACTGTTCCTGCTTTACAGATCAATGTACTGATGTGGATTACACAGCTATACATGCTGGAACGGTAACGGATCCTGGTTTACAGATAAATGCACTGGGGTGGTGTACACAGTCCTACATGCTGGGAGTGTAACTCCTCCTGGTTTACAGATCCATGCAATGGAATGGTGTACACAGTTCTACATCCTGGGAGGGTTACTGCTCCTGGTATACAGACCAATGCATAGGGGTGATGTACACAGTCCTACATGCTGGAGGGTAACTGCTCCTGGGTTACATATCAAAGCACTGTGTTAATGCACATTGTCCTAAATGCTGGGAGCGTAACTGCGCCTGGTTTACAGATCAATGCACTGGGATGGGGTACACAGTCCTATGTGCGTTGTGGATAAATGCTCCTGGTTTACAGATCGATGCACTGGGTTAGTGTACACAACTCTCCATGTTGGGCGGGAAACTGCTCCTGGGTTACAGATCAATGCACTGGGGAGGGGTACACAGCTCTCCATGTTGGGCGGATAACTGCTCCTTGGTTGCAGATCCATGCACTGGAATGGTGTACACAATCTTACACCCTGGGAGGGATCTGCTCCTGGTTTACAGGTCATTGCACTGCAGTAATGTGCACAGTTCTGCATGCTAGGGGGTATCTGCTCCTGATTTACAGTTCAATGCACTGGGGTGGTATACACAGCTCTACATGCTGGGAGGGTAACTGCTCCTGGATTACAGATTAATGCACTGGAGTGGGGTACACAGCTCCACATGCTGTGAGGGTAACTGCTTCTGGTTTACAGATCAGTGCATTGGGGTGGTGTACACAGTCCTATGTGGGGAGTGGGTAACTGTTCTTGGTTTACAGATCAATACATTGGGGTGGTGTACATAGTAATACATGCTGCTCATGCGTTACAGATCCATCCACTGGGATGGTGTACACAGTCCGACATTCTGGGAGGGTAACTGTTCCCCGGTTACAGATCAATGCACTGGGGTGTTGAACATTGTCCGACATGCTGGGAGGGTAAATGCTCATGCTTTACAGATCAATGCACTGATGTGGGGTACACAGTCCTACATGCTGGAAGGGTAACGCTCCTGGTTTACAGATTCATGAACTTGGGTGGTGTACACAGTCCTACACGCTGGGAGGATAATTGCTCCTGGTTTGTAGTTCAATTCACTGGGGTGTTGTACACAGTCCTACTTGCTGGGAGTGAAACTGTCCCTGGTTTACACATCAATGACTGGGACAGTGTACACAGTCCTACATGCTGGGAGGGTAACTGCTCCTGGTTTGCTGATCAATACACTGGGTGGTGTACACAGTCCTACATACTGGGAGGGTAACTGCTCCAGGATTACTGATCAATGCACTGGAGTGCTCTACATGCTGCGATGGAAAATGCTCCTGGTTTACAGATCAGTGCACAGGCGTGGTGTACACAGTCCTATGTGAGGTGTGGGTGACTGCTGCTGGTTTACAAATCAATACATTGGCGTGGTGCACGCAGTCCTACATTCTGGGGAGTAACTGCTCCTGGTTTAGAGATCAATACACTGTGGTGGTGTACATAGTAATACATGCTGGGAGGGTAACTGCTCCTGGTTTACAAACCAATGCACTAGGGTGGGGTACACAGTCCTACATGCTGTGGGGTATGTGCTCCTGGTTTACAGATCAGTGCACTGGGGTGGTGTACAGAGTCCTATGTGCGGTGTGGGTAACTGCTCCTGGTTTACAGATTAATGCACTGGGGTGGTCTACACAGTCCGACATTCTGGGAGGGTAACTGCTCCTGGTTTACAGATCAATGCACAGGGGTGGTGTACATAGTAATATATGTTGGGAGGGTAACTATTCCTGTGTTAGTGATCAATGCACTGGGCTAGTGTACATTGCCCTACATGCTGGGAGGGTAACTGCTCCTAGAAAACAGATGCATGAACTGGGATGGTGTACTCAGTCCTACATGCTGTGATGGAAAATGCTCCTGGTTTATAGTTCAATTTACTTGGGTGTTGTACATAGTCCTATTTTCTAGGAGTGAAACTGTCCCTGGTTTACTCATCAATGCCTCATGCACTGGGGCAGTGGACGCAGTCCTGAATGCTGTGAGGGTAAGTGCTCCTGGTTTGCTGATCAAGACATACGGCGGTGTACACAGTCCTACATGCAGGGAGGGTAACTGCTCCTGGTTTACAGATCAATGCACTGGGGTGATGTACACAGTCCTACGTGCGGAGTGCGTAACTGCTTCGGGTTTACAGGTCAATGCACTGCGGCTTTGTACGCACTCGTACATTCTGGGAGAGGAACTGCTCCTGGTTTACAGATCATTGCACTGGTCTGGGGTACAGTGCTCTACATGCTGGGAGCGTAACTGTTCCTGGTTTATAGATTAATGCACTGTGGTATTGTACACAGTCCTGCATTCTTGGAGGGTAACTGCTTCTGGTTTACAGATCAATACACTGGGGTCTGGTACACCTTCCAACATCCTGGGAGGATAACTGCTCCTGGGTTAAATTTCAACGCACTGTGTTAGTTTACATTGTCCTTCATGCTGGGAAGGTAACTGCTCCTGGTTTACAGATCAATGCACTGGGGTGGTGTACACAGTACTACATGTTGGGAGGGTAACTGTTCCTGCTTTACAGATCAATGCACTGAGGTGGTGTACACAGTCCGATATGCTGGGAGGGTAACTGTTCCTGCTTTACAGATCAATGCACTGGGGTGGATACACAGCTCTACATACTTGGAGGGTAACTGCTTCTGGTTTACAGATCAATGCAATGGGGTGAGGTACGCAGTCCTACATGCTTGGACGGTTACTGCTCCTGGTTTACAGATCAATGCACTGTAGTGGCGTAAATGGACCCACATGCTGGGAGGGTAACTGCTCCTGGTTTACAGATCAATGCATTGGGGTGGTGTACACAGTCCTACATGCTGGGCACGTACCTGCTTCTGATGTACAAATCAATGCACTGGGGTGGGATACAAAGTAATAAATACTAGGAAAATAACTGCTCCTGGTTTACAGATCAATGCACTGGGGTGTGTTACACAGTCCTCCGTGCTGGGAGGGTAACTGCTCCTGGTTTATGGATCAATGCACTGGGGAGCTGAACACAGTCCTACCTGCTGGGAGGTTAACTGCTCCTGGTTTACAGATCAATGCAATGGTGTGGGGTACACAGTCCAACATGCTGGGAGGGTAACTGCTGCTGGTTAACCAATCAATGCAATGTGTGGGGTACGAGGCTCTATGTGCTGGGAAGGTAACTGCGCCTTGTTTACATGTCCTACATGTTGGGAGGTTAACTTGTCCTCGTTTACAGATTAATTCACGGGTGATCACTGCACATGTCGCTGTGCTGGTCAGACTGTTTTGTTGAGTTTTATCGATAATGCCCTGCTGTGTGCTGCACAGCTCCCTGTGCTGGACAGATATCTTGTCCGGGCCTATAGATCAATGCACTGCTGTGATCTGCTCAGTGCTCCACTCTGGACAGATTGCTGGGTTGTCCTGATCAGTGCACTGGCCTGGTCGACACAGTGTCCCATGGTGAACGGATTTCTCCTCTGGGTTTATGGTGTCTGGGCTGGTTCTGTGAGGTGGATTGAGAATGTGGTATATCTTGCCACTTCAGCTGATCTGGCAATGCCTTTAGTTCCCATTCCTGTGACTGGACCCACCGTCTCTCACCCCATTAATGATACAGTGTGTCCAGGCACAGGACATCATGTTGGTGGTGTGGCTAGGGGAGAAAGGTGATGACAGGTCAAGGTGTTCCCCAGAAAGTTCTGTTCCGAAATTCAATAACTGACATTCCCCGGAACGTTGTGTCCCCATAATTCTATAACTGACATTCCCCGGAATGTTGTGTCCCCAACATTCTATAACTGACATTCCCCGTAACGTTCTGTCCCTAACATTCTATAACTGACATTCACTGGAACGTTCTATCTCTGACATTGTTTGTGAACGGCCGGACATCAATGAATTGAACAAATGATAAGATCCTGAGGGAAGAGATCCCGTTTCAGGGAGAAGGAGACACTGTTCCGGAGGCCCCTCAAAGGGGTGAATAAGTTTTCCCTGCGTTTACATTTCTTCATGACACAGGATCGACCACAATTTAGACCAAAATACAGAAATTCCCAAACTCCGTTTGTCTTCAGGAAACTGGGAGAGATTCCTTCAGGACAGCAACATTTCCACCCTCCGTATTAGGAACTGGGAAGGAGTGACCTGTGTCTGCTGTCGAGTGATCGAGTGTTTGGGAATGTTCTAGAAACCGTCTGTCCTTATGGATGTGACTCTGTGTGTTTGGGGAGGGAGGGTTTCTTGTGGTTTATGTCACATTTTTGTCAGTAATTCCGACCTTCCCATTTGTTATTCCAACTCCAATTATTTTAATAAATCCCTGAATACATGGGCACACTTGAAAACTCACTGGGTCCCCGATCAAATGTGTCCCTTTGCCTCCAGGCCGATGGATAATGTGTTTGTTTTCCTTCCTCATAGTTAACGCAGAGACCATCTACCTCCTGCTTTATAAAGATTGTGGATTATCTCCATGTGTCAGACGTTACCTGGGGGCCATGGCAGCGGCGGATCTCCTGGTCATTATCCTCGACCTGATACTGAGACACATTCCCATTGTTTATCGGGAACAGTTTCATTTCCTGATGTACTCCGTCCCCGTGTGTAATATCCACGCCGTCCTGCTTTATGCAGCCACTGACTGCTCTGTCTGGTTCACCGTCACTTTCACCTTTGATCGGTTTGTTGCCATTTGTTGCCAGAAGCTGAAAAGTAAATATTGCAGTGCGAAAACGGCGGCTGTAGTTCTGGGAGCAGTGACTGTGCTGAGTTGTTTAGGCGGCACGGTGGTACAGTGGTTAGCACTGCTGCCTCACAGCGCCAGGGACCTGGGTTCAATTCCCACCTCAGGCGACTGACTGTGTGGAGTTTGCACGTTCTCCCCGTGTCTGCGTGGGTTTCCTCCGGGTGCTCCGGTTTCCTCCCACAGTCAAAAGATGTGTGGGTCAGGTGAATTGGCCATGCTAAATTGTCCGTAGTGTTAAGTAAGGGGTATATGTAGGGGTATGGGTGAGTTGCGCTTCGGCGGGTCGGTGTGGACATGTTGGGCCGAAGGCCTGTTTCCACACTGTAAGTAATCTAATCTAATCTAATTTCCTGGTATTTTATTCTCACGGCTCGGTATTCGCTGCTGAACCTCCCCTGGTTTTGTGATGTAATAGAGGCTGTTCTATACTCCAGTGTCGGGGTCACAGTCGAGTTTCTCCATCACATTCTAACCCCGTGTGTCCCATTTCTCCTGATTCTGCTGCTCAATGTTCTCACCGACAGACACATTTTAGTGACCAGCAGAGCCCGGAGGAGACTCCGCGCTCACACCAATGGGGACGCTCAGTCTGACACAGAAATGAGAAACCGAAAAAAATCCATCATTTTACTGTTTGTGATCTCGGTCAATTTCATCCTGTTATGGTCAACGTTAATGCTGTATTCCATATGGATCCGGATGTGGTATTTTGGGTATCAATCTATGCATCTTGATAGCTTTGTGCAGAATTTGGGCTTCATGCTGCAGCTCCTCAGTTGCTGCACAAACACCGCAATTTATGCCGTGACCCAGACTAAGTTCAGGCAGCAGCTGAAGAATGTGCTGAAATATCCCTTCACCCAAATCCATCCATCAATCAAATTCCCTCATTAATCATTCTCATTTCAGTTCAGTGTTTCAGCGATGGAGCAGCCTGTCTCTATGGTAACAGACTGAGGGTAGCCTTGGTTTGTCCATCCTTATCCCACAGGGGGGTTACAGTAAAACATTTCAATGTTTCTCACAACTCAGGGGCCAGTGAGAAAAGGCGCAATCCCACTGACTGTATCCATCACTTCCATTTGTAAACAATAAAAATGTTGATTAAAGCGTGCCGAGCAGCAGAGTGAACCATGTTGTTGTGTGTCTGTGTGTTGGGGCTGAGTCTGTCTCTCTCCAGCTCAGCTTCGCCACGTCCTGGGTCCTCAGGGAAGGAGAGGGCACCGCACCCTGAGCTCAGGAGCTGAGTTTAACTCCATCTGTCCACCCGACTCCAACCTGGCCTCCCCAATACCTTTCCACTACTCTTTCTCCTCAATTTTCTCTCTCTCACTCTCTCTTTGAGGACATATTCTCTTTCACAACCATCTCCTCATCCCCTCTCTCTCACACACACCACCGCCCAAACCCGGTGTCTCCACCTTCCTCCACTCTTCGCTCTCCCTCTCACTCTCTCTCCCATGACATCACTGTCTCTCTCCAACAAATCCATCTCTACCACATTTTCACTTCCTCCCAAATCTCACCCCAAACCCCCACATGCAGCTTCACCACCAAACACCCCCAGTCTCTGGGTCAGAGGGAGAGGGAAGGACCAGCGAGACAGAGTATGTCAGTGAGAGAGGGAGGGAGGGACAGGACGGAGAGAGATTCAGTTAGAGGAAACGAGAGGGAGGTGAGAAGAGAGAGACACCGAGGGAGGTGGAGAGCGAGAAGGGGGACAGAGAAAGATAGGATGAGGGAGAGAGAGAGAGAGAGAGACGGGAGGAGATAATGAGAGAGAGGGGCGAGGGAGGGGGCAAAAGACAGAAAGAGACAGAGAGAGAGGGACGACGAGAGAGAGAAAGGGGGCCAGAGAGATAGGGGAGGCGGGAGAGAGAGAAAATAAAAACAGGGCAGAGAGAAAGAGAGAGAATGAGTTGGCGAGAGAGAGAGACAGGGGTTGGGAGATGGAGGCAAGATAAAGTGGGATGGCTAGAGAGAGATAGAGGAGGGAAGAAAGAGAGACACAGGTGCGAAGAGAGAGAGGGTCGAGAGAGGGAGGTGCGAGAGAGACAGAGAGAGAGAGAGAGACTGAGAGTGAATGAGAGAGAGCAAGGGCGAGAGAGAGAGAGAGAGAGAGAGTGGTGAGAGAGAGATGGTGAGAGAGGGGGAGGGCACAAAGGAGAGAGGGATGTGTGTGATGGCGAGAGAGAATGGGAGGGGAATCAGGCGAGAGAGAGAGAGGGAGGAGGCAAGAGAGAAAGGGGGCAAGGGCAAGAGAGAGAGAGGAGGCAGGGACAAGAGAGAGAGGGGGAGGGTGGCGAGCGAGAAAGAGGGGGGTTTAGAGAGAGACAGAGGGGGCGAGAGAGAGAGGTAGAGGGTAAGAGGGAGAGGGAGGCGGCGAGTGAGAGGGGAAGGTGGCGAAAGAAAGGGGGGGCGAGAGAAAGAGAAGGGGCGAAAGTGAGAGGGGGGGCAGTAGAGAGAGGGATGGGGCGAGAGAGAGAGAGGGATGTGAGAGAGGGAGGGCGGGTGTGAGAGAGAGAGGGAGGCAAGAGAGAGAGAGGGAGGTGGCGAGAGAGAGAGAGAGAGGGAACGGGTGAGAGATGGAGGGGGATGAGAAAGAGGGAGGGAGGGGGTGTGAGAGAGAGAGACAGAGAGAGAGCTAGAGAAAGGGGTAGATAGCTAGATAGAGGGAGGAGGCAAGCGAGAGATGGAGGGATGGGGTGAGACAGAGGGAGTGCGGGCGAGAGAGGGAGGGGGAACGAGAGAGATAGAGTGGGACGAGAGAGAGAGAGGGGGGTGAGAGGGAGAGTGGGAGGGTGGCGAGATAGAGGGGCGAGAGATAGGGAGGGGAACGAGAGAGAGGGAGGGGCGAGATAGAGAGAGGGAGGGGGCGAGAGAGTGCGGGGGCGAGAGAGAGAGAGGGAGGGGCATGAGCTGGAGAAGGAGGGGGACGAGAGGGAGAGAGAAAGTGAGAGGGAGACTGAGGGGCTGAGAGAGAGAGGGAGGGGTGAGAGAGGGGAGCGTGGGAGAGGGAGAGAATGCGGGCGAGAGAGAGAGGGAGGACAGGCGAGAGAGAGGGACAAGAGGGAGAGTGGGAGGGGAACGAGAGAGAAGGAGGGGGAATGAGAGATGGGGCAAGGGAGGGGGACGAGAGACAGGGAATGAGGGTGAGAGAGAGAGACGGAGGGTGACGAGAGAGAGGGGGAGTGGGACGAGAGCGAGGTGGGTCG
>NW_026868561.1:615722-638332 GCF_020745735.1 Hemiscyllium ocellatum | reverse complement strand
ACTCTCTCTCGCCCAACCTCCCTCTCTCTCTTTCGCCCCCAACCTCTCTCTCTCACCCCCTCCTTCTCTCACTCGACCCACTCCCTATGTCTCGTCCTCCTCCCTCACTCTCTCGTCCCCCTCATTCTCTCTCGCACCCTCCCTATCTCTCTAACCCCTTCCCTCTCTCTGTCTGCCCCTTCCCTCACTCTCTCGCTCCCCTCCCACTCCCTCTCGCACCCTCCCCCTCTCTCTCTCTCTCACCCCCTCACTCTATCACCTCCCTCCTTCTCTCACTCACCCCTCCCTATCTCTCTCTCTCTCGCCCCGTCCTCCCCCTCTCTCTCTCGCCCCCTCCCTCTCTCTTACCTCCCTCCCTCACTCTCTCGCGCCCCTCCTTCTCTCTCTCGCCCCCTCCCACTCTCTCTCACCCCATACCTCCCTCTCTCACCCCTCTCTCTCTCTCATCCCCTCCCTCTCTCTCGCCACCTCCCTCTCTCTCTTTCATCCCCATCCCTCTCTCTCACTTGTGCCCCTCTCTCTCTCTCTCTCGCCCCACCTCTCTCTCTCGTCCCTCTCCCTCTCTCTCACTCTCTCTCTCTTCCCCCTCCCTCTCTCTCTCTCGTCCCGCTCCCTCTCTCTCGACCCCATCCCTCTCCCTCGCTCGTGCCTCTCCCTCTTTCTCTCTCTCGCCCCCTCCTCCCTGTCTCTCGTTCTCCTCCCACTGTCTCTCTAGCCCACTCTCAACCCAACCTCCCCCTTAATCTAGCTCTCTTAACGTACCCTTCCTCCCTCTCTCTCACCCTCCTCACTCTCTCTCTCTCTCTCTCACTTTCACCCCCCTCCCACTCTCTCTCGTCCCCATCCCTCTTTCTTTCTCGTCCCCCTCCCTCTCTCTCTCGTCCCCCTCCATCTACCTCTCGTCCCCCTCCCTCTCTCTATCGCCCGCCCTCCACTCTCTCTCTCTCACCCCCTCCTTCTCTCTCGCGACCCACTCCCTATGTCTCGTCTTCCTCCCTCACTCTCTCATCCCCCTCATTCTCTCTCGCACCCTCCCTATCTCTCTAACCCCTTCCCTCTCTCTGTCTGCCCCTTCCCTCACTCTCTCACTCCCCCCCACTCCCTCTCGCACCCTCCCTCTCTCTCTCTCTCACCCGCGTCCTCCCTCTCAACCCTCCCTCTCTCTCTCTCTCACACCCCCTCACTCTATCACCTCCCTCCTTCTCTCACTCACCCCCTCCCTATCTCTCTCTCTCGCCCCGTCCTCCCCCTCTCTGTCTCGCCCCCTCCCTCTCTCTCTCACCTCCCTCCCTCACTCTCTCGCGCCCCTCCTTCTCTCTCTCGCCCCCTCCCACTCTCTCTCACCCCATACCTCCCTCTCTCACCCCTCTCTCTCTCTCATCCCCTCCCTCTCTCTCGCCACCTCCCTCTCTCTCTTTCGTCGCTATCCCACTTTCTTTCTCGTCCCCCTCCCTCTCTGTCTCTCGCCCCCTCCCTCTCTCTCTTTCGTCCCCATCCCTCTCTCTCGCCCCCTACCTCTCTCTCTCGACCCCATCCCTCTCTCTCGCTCGTGCCCCTCCCTCTTTCTCTCTCTCGCCCCGTCCTCCCTGTCTCTCGTTCTCCTCCCACTCTCTCTCTCTCGCCCGCTCTCTACCCACCCTCCCTCTTACTCTAGCTCTCTCAACCCAACCTTCCTCCCTCTCTCTCGCCCACCTCACTCTCTCTCTCACTTGCCCCCCTTCCTCCCACTCTCTCTCGTCCCCATCCCTCTCTCTTTCTCGTCCCCCTCCCTCTCTCTCACTCACCACCTCCCTATCTCTTCTACCCCTCCCTCTCTCTATCTCTCGCCCGCTCTCTCCCAACCCTCCCTCTTACACTGGCTATCTCAAACCACCGTTCCTCCCTCTCTGTCGTCCGCCCCTCCCTCTCTCTCTCCCCCTCCCTCTCTCTCTCTCATCACCCTCCATCTATCTCTCGTCCCCCTCGTTCTCTCTATCGCCCGCCCTCCCCCCTCTCTCTCATCCACTCCCTCGCTTTCTCACCCCATCCCACACGCTCTCTCTCGCCCCCTCCTTCTCTCGCCCCACTCCCTGTCGCTTCTCTCGCCTCCCTCCCTCTTTTTCCCAACCCCCTCCCTCTCTCTCTCTCGCCCCCTCCCTCTCTCTCATCCCTCTCTCTCTATCACCCCTCCCTCTATCTTTCGCCACCTTCCTCTCTATCTCATACCCCCTCCCTCCCTCTCTCTCTCTCGAGCCACTCCTTCTCTTTCTCTTGCCCCCTCCCTCTCTCTCCCAACCCCTCCCTCTCTCTCTCTCGCTCCCTCCCTCTCTCTCTCAGCGCCCTCCCTCTCTCTCTTGCTCCCTTTCCACTCTCTCGCCCTCTCCTCCTCTCTCTCTCTCGCCCCATCCCTCTGGCGCCCCTTCCCCGTCTCTCTCTCTCTCTCTCACCCCCTCCCTCTCTCTCCCAACCGCCTCCCTCTCTCTCTTTCGCCCTCTCTCTCTCTCGGCGCAGTCCCTTTCTCTCTCGCCCACCTCCCTCTCTCTCGTCCCCTCCATTTCTCTCACTTACTCTCCGCCCTTCTCTCTCTCGCCCGCATCCTCTCTGCCTCGTCCCCTACCTCTCTCCCTTTCTTATCCCTCTCTGTATCACCCCTACTTCCACCTTACGCCCCCTCCCTCTCCCTCTCTCACCCACCTCCCTCTCTCTCTCTCGTCCCCATCCCTCTCACTGGCTCGTCCCCCTCTCTCTCGCTCGTACCCCTCTCTCTCTCTCTCTCGCCCCCTCCCTATCCCTCGTTCTCCTCCCTCTCTCTCTCTTCCCGCCCTCCCACTTACTCTGGCTCTCTGAACCCACCCTCCACCATCTCTCTCGCCCACCTCCCTCTCTCTCGTCCCCCTCCTTCCCTCTCTCTCTCGTCTCTATGCTTCTCTCCTTCTCGTCCACCTCCCTCTCTCTCTCTCACACCCTCCCTCCCTCTCTCTTTTGTCCCCATGCCTCTCTCTTTCTCGTCCCCTCCCCCTCTCTCTCTCGTCCCCTCCCTGTCTCTCTCTCTCATCCCATCCCACCCTCTCTCTCTTTCTCGTCCCCTCCCTCTCTCTCTCTCGTCCCCTCCCCCTCTCTCTCGCTCCCCTCCCTATCTCTCGTCCCCCTCCCTCTTTCTCACTCTTGCCCGCGCTTTTCCCACCCTCCCTCTTACACTGGCTGTCTCAACCCACCCTTCCTCCCTCTCTCTCGTCCCCATCCCTCTCTCTCTCGTCCCCCTCCATCTCTCTCTCTCGCTCCCCCCTCTATCTCTCTCTCATACACCCTCTCTCTCTCACCCCTTCATCTCTCTTTCGCCACCCCCTCTCTCTCTCTCTCCATCTCCCCTCTCTCTCGTGCCCATCCTTCTCTCTCTCTCGCCCCCTCCCTCTCTCTCTCAACCCCCTCCCTCTCTCTCTCGGACCCGTCCGTCTCTCTCTCGTCCCGTCCGTCTCTCTCTCGGCCCCATCCCTCTCTCTCTCACCTCCCTCCCTCTCACCCCGATTCTCTCTCATCCCCTCTGTCTCTCTCACCCCCTCCGTACCTCTTTCGTCCTCTCTCTCTCTCTCGCCCACCTCCCTTTCTCTCTCTTGCCCTGCTCCGTCTCTCTATCGCCCGCCCTCCCCCTCTCTCTCTCTCATCCACTCCCTCTCTTTCTCACCCCATCCCACACTCTCTCTCTCTCTCTCTCTCTCTCGCCCCATCCTTCTCTCGCTCCCCTCCTTGTCTCTTCTCTCGACGCCCTCCCTCTCTTTCCCAATCCCCTCTTTCTCTCTCTCGCCCCCTCCCTCTCTCTCGGCCCCATCCCTCTCTTTCTCGCCCCCTCCCTCTCTCATTCCTCTCTCTCTATCACTCCTCCCTCTCTCTTTCGCCACCGCCCTCCCTCTCTCTCTCTCGCTCCCTCCCTCTCTCTCTCAACCCCCTCCCTCTCGCTCTCTCTCATCCCTCTCTCTCTATCACCCCTATTTCTATCTTTCGCCACCTCCCTCTCCCTCTCTCTCTTTCGTCCCCATCCCTCTCTCTCTCTCGCTTGTGCCGTTCCCCCCCCCTCTCTCTCTCTCTCTCACCCCCCAGCCTGATCCCTCGTTCTCCTCCCTCTCACTTTCTCTCGTCCCCCTTCCACTCTCTCTCTCTCGTCTCCCTCCCTCTCTCTCGTCCCCCTCCCTCTCCTCGTCCCCCTCCATCTCTTTCTCTCTCGCACCCCTCCCTATCCCTCGTTCTCCTCCCTCTCTCTCTCTCTCGCCCACTCTCTTCCCACCCTCCCTCTTACTCTAGCTCTCTCAACCCACCCTCCTCCCTCTCTCTCGCCCACCTCCCTCTCTCTCTGTCGCCCCCTTCCTCCCTCTCTCTTTTGTCCCCATCCCTCTCTCTTTCTCATCACCCTTCCTCTCTCTCTCGTCCCCTCCCTGCCTCTCTCTCACCCCATCCCATCCTCTCTCTCACGCGCCCCCTTCCTTTCTCTTGCCCCCCTCCCTCACTCTCTCAGACTCCTCCCGCTCTCTCGCCCCTCCCTCTCACTCGCCCCTTCTCTCTCTCTCACTTGCACTACTCCCTCTCTCACTCGCCCGCATCCTCTCTCTTTCGCCACCTCCCTCTCTGTCTCACTTCCCTCCCTCTCTCTCTCACGCCCCTCTTTATCTCTCCTCGCCCCCTCCCTCTCTCTCTCACAACACCCTCCCTCTCTCTCTCGCCCTCTCCCTCTCACTCTCGCCCCCTCCCACTCTGTCGCCCTCTCCCTCTCTCTCTCGCCCCCCTCTCACTAGCCCGCGTCCTCTCTCTCTCGCACTCCCTCTCTCTCACCCCGCTCTGTCTCTCTGTCGTCGCCCTCCTACTCTCTCTCACATCCCCTCCCTTTGTCTCTCGTAACCCTCCCTCTATCTCTCGTCTCACTCCTCCTCTCTCGTCATCCTCCCTCTCTCTCGCCCTCACTCTGTCTCTCTCTCTCGCTCACCCTCACTCTCTCTCACACCCCACTCTCTTTTGAACCCCCCTCTCTTTCGCCCCCTCCCGCTCTCTCGTCCCCTCCCTCTCTCTCTCGTACCCCTCCCTTTCTCTCTTGCCCCCTCTCTCTCACCCCTCCCTTTCTCTCGTTGCCCTCCCACTCTCCCTCTTCTCCCTCTCTCTCATCTGCCCTCCCTCTCTCTCTCGCCCGCACTCTCTCTCTCCCACGCACCCCTCTCTCACCCCCTCACTCTCTGTTTCACACCCTCCCTCTCCCTCTTGTCCTCCTCCATCTCCCTCTCGTCCCCCTCCTTCTCAGTCTCGTGCCCCTCCCTCTCTCTCTCTCGCCCCAGTTCTCTCTCGCCCCGTCCTTCTCTCTATCTCGCCTCCCTCCCTCTCTCATCCCCCTCCCTCTCCCTCTCTCACCCCTCCCTCTCTCTCTCGTCCCACTCCGTCTCTCTCTCGTCCCACTCCCTCTCTCGCCCGCACTCCCTCTCTCTCACCCCCTGCCTCCAACACTCTCTTGCCTCCTCCCTCTCTCTAGCTATCTGTCCCTCTCTCTAACACTCTCTCTGTCTCTCTCTCTCACCCCTCTCCCACTCTCTTTCATCCCGCTTCCTACCTCTCACACGCCCTCCCTCCCTACTTCTCGCTCATCCTCCTCCATCTCTCACCCCCTTCCCTCTCTCTCTCACCCCCTCCCTTCCTCTCTCACATCCCTCTCTCTCTCGCGCGCCATATTCCTCTCTCTGCTGCCCCTCCCTCTCTTTTTCGCCCCTTCTCTTTCTCTCGCCCACTCCCCCTCTCTCTCGACACCTCCCCCTTTCTCTCTCTGGTCCTTGCCCCTCCCTCTCTCTCGCCCCCTCCCTCTCTCTCACGCCCCCCCCTCTCTCACCCCTCCCTCTATCGCCCCCTCCCTCTCTCTCTCTCGCCTGACCCCTCCCTTTCTCTCTCGCCATCTCACTCATCCCTCTCTCCTTTGTGCCCTTCCTCTATCTCACGATCTCTCTATCACCATCTCTCTCTCTCTCTCTCGCCCTTGCTCTCTCTCATCCACTCCCAGTCTCTCTCTCTCTCTCTCTGTGTCTCTCTCTCTCACACCTCTCTCTCTCGACTCTCTCTCTCTTCGCATCTGTATCTCTCTTTCTTCCCTCCTCTATCTCTCTCTAGCCATCCCACTTTATCTTGCCCCCATCTCCCAACCCCTGTCTCTCTCTCGCCTCCTTATTCTCTCTCTCTCTGCCCTGTCTTTTTTTTTTCTCTCTCTCGCCTCCCCTATCTCTCTGGCCCCCTTTCTCTCTCTCGTCGTCCCTCTCTCTCTCTGTCTCTTTTTGTCTCTTGCCCCCTCCCTCGCCCCTCTCTCAGTCTCACTCTCTCTCTCGCCCCTCTCTCTCATTATCTCCTCCCTACCTCTCTCTTTCTCTCTCTCTCTCTTTCTCTCTCTCTCTATCTCTCTCTCTCTATCTCTCTCTCTCTCTCCCTCACCCAATCTCTCTCTGTCCCCCTTCTCGCTCTCCACCTCCCTCAGTGTCTCTCTCTTGCCACCTCCCTCTCGTTTCCTCTGACTGAATCTCTCTCCCTCCTGTCCCTCCCTCCCGCTCTCTCTGACATACTCTGTCTCCCTGGTCCTTCCCTCTCCCTCTGACCCAGAGACTGGGGGTGTTTGGGTGTGAGGCTGCATGTGGGGGTTGGGGGTGAGATGTGGGCGGACGTGAAAATGGGGTAGAGATGGATTTGTGGGAGAGAGACAGTGATGTCATAAGAGAGAGAGGGAGGGGGAGAGAGAAGAGAGGAGGAAGGTGGAGACATCGGGGTTGGGGGGGTGGTGTGTGTGAGAGAGAGGGGATGAGGAGATGGTTGAGAGAGACAGTATGTGCTGAAAGAGAGAGAGAGAGAGAGAGAATTGAGGAGAAAGAGTAGGGGAAAGGTATTGGGGTGGCCAGGTTGGAGTCGGGTGGACAGAGGGAGTTAAACCCAGCTCCTGAGCTCAGGGCCCGGTGATCTCCCCCTGAAGACCCGGACTTGGGGCTGAGTCTGTCTCTCTCCAGCTCAGCTTCTCCAACACAAAGACACACAACAACATCGGTCCCTCTGCTGCTCGGCACGCTGTAATCAGCATTTTTATTGGTTACAAATGGAAGTGATGGATACAGTCAGTGGGATGGTGCCTTTCCTCACTGGCCCCTGAGTTGTGAGAAACATTGAAATGTTTCGCTGTAACACCCCTGTGGGACAAGGATGTACAAACCAGGGCTCCCC
The DNA here is from genome assembly GCF_020745735.1 of Hemiscyllium ocellatum. Taxonomy (NCBI): domain Eukaryota; kingdom Metazoa; phylum Chordata; class Chondrichthyes; order Orectolobiformes; family Hemiscylliidae; genus Hemiscyllium; species Hemiscyllium ocellatum. The sequence goes on along the minus strand of NW_026868561.1, from coordinate 631,132 downwards.
TCAATCTGTTACCATAGAGACAGGCTGCTCCATCACTGAAACACTGAACTGAAATGAGAAAATCCAAGATGGATTGATTAATGAGGCAATTTAATTGATGGATGGATTTGGGTGAAGGGATATTTCAGCACATTCTTCAGCTGCTGCCTGAACTTAGTCTGGGTCACGGCATAAATCGCGGTGTTTGTGCAGCAACTGAGGAGCTGCAGCATGAAGCCCAAATTCTGCACAAAGCCATGGAGATACTCAGACTGATACCCAAAATACCACATCCGGATCCATATAGGATACAGCATTAACGTTGACCATAACAGGATGAAATTGGCCGAGATCACAAACAGTAAAATGATGGATTTTTTTCGGTTTCTCATTTCAGTGTCAGACTGAGCGTCCCCATTGGTGTGAGCGCGGAGTCTCCTGCGGGCTCTGCTGGTCACTAAAATGTGTCTGACGGTGAGAACATTGAGCAGCAGAATCAGGAGAAATGGGACACACGGGATTAGAATGTGGTGGAGGAACTCGATTGTGACCCAGACACTGGACAATACAACAGCGAGTGTTACATCACAAAACCAGGGGGCGTTCCCCAGCCAATACCGAGCCGTGAGCATAAAATACCAGGAAATGTTCTTTAAACAGCTCAGCACAGTCACTGCTCCCAGAACCACAGCCGCCGTTTTCTCACTGCAATATTTACTTTTCAGCTTCTGGCAACAAATGGCCACAAACCGATCAAAGACGAAAGTGACGGTGAACCAGACAGAGCAGTCAGTGGCTGCATAAAGCAGGATGGCGTGGATATTACACACGGGGACGGAGTCCCTCAGGAAATAAAACTGTTTCCGATAAACAATGGGAATGTGTCTCAGGATCAGTTCGAGGATAATGACCAGGAGATCCGCCGCTGCCATGGCCCCCAGGTAACGTCTGACATATGGAGACAATCCACAATCTTTATAAAGCAGGACGTAGATGGTCACTACGTTAACTGTGAGGAAGGAAAACAAACCCATTATCCATCAGCCTGGAGGCAAAGGGACCCGTTTGATCGGGGACCCAGTGAGATTTTCAAGTGTGCCCATGTATTCAGGGATTTATTAAAATAATTGGAGTTGGAATAACAAATGGAAAGGTCGGAATTACCGACAAAAATGTGACATAAACCACAAGAAACCCTTCTGCCCCCCCCCAAAAAAAGAGACCCATCCATAAGGACAGATGTTTTCCAGAACATTCCCAAACACTCGATCACTCGAGAGCAGACACAGGTCACTCCTTCCCAGTTCCTAATACGGAGGGTGGAAATGTTGCTATCCTGAAGGAATCTCTCCCCGTTTCCTGAAGACAAACGGAGTTTGGGAATTTCTGTATTTTGGTCTAAATTGTGGTCGATCCTGTGTCGGGAAGAAATGTAAACGCAGGGAAATCGTATTCACCCCTTTAACCGCCTGAGGGACCTCTGGAACAGTGTCTCCTTCTCCCTGAAACGGGATCTCTTCCCTCAGGATGTTATCATTTTTTCAATTCATTGATGTCCGGCCATTCACAAACAATGTCAGGAATAGAACGTTCTAGGGAATGTCAATTATAGAATGTTGGGGACACAACGTTTCGGGGAATGTCAGTTATAGAATTTCGGAACAGAACTTTCTGGGGAGCACCTTGACCTGTCATCACCTTTCTCCGCTACCCACCGCACCAACATGATGTACTGTGCCTGGACACACTGTAACCTTAATGGAGTGAGAGATGGAGGATACAATCACACGAATGGGAACTAAAGGCATTGTCAGATCAGCTGAAAGGGCAAGAAATACCACATTCTCAATCCACCTCACAAAAGCAGCCCAGACACCATAAACCCAGAGGAGAAATCCGTTCACCGTGGGACACTGTGTAGACCAGGCCAGTGCACTGATCAGGACAACCCAGCAATCTGTCCAGAGTGGACCACTGAGCAGATCACAGCAGTGCATTGATCTATAACTCCGGACAAGATATCTGTCCAGCACAGGGAACAGTGCAGCCCACAGCAGGGCATTATCTATAAAACTCAACCAAAAAGTCTGACCAGCACAGCGAGATGTGCAGTGATCACCGTGAATTAATCTGTAAACTAGGACCAGTTAACCTCCCAACATGTAGGACTGTGTACACCATCCCAGTGCATTGATCTGTCAACCAGGAACAGTTACACTCACGGCATGTATGACTGTGCACACCTTCCCATTGAATTGATGTGTAAACCAGGCGCAGTTACCTTCCCAGCATATAGGACAATGTACACTACCCCAGGGCATTGAATTGTAACCAGAAGCAGTTACACTCCCAGCATGCAGGACTGTGTACATCACCCCAGTGCATTGATCTGCAAACCAGGAGCAGTTACCCTCCCAGAATGTAGGATTGTGTACAATACCCCAGTGCATTAATCTATAAACCAGGAGCAGTTACTCTCCAAGCATGTAGAGCACTGTACCCCACACCAGTGCACTGATCTGCAAACCAGGAGCAGTTACTCTCCCAGTATGTACGACTGTGCACACCACCACAGTGAATTGACCTGTAAGCCCGGAGCAGTTACCCACTCCGCACGTAGGGCTGTGTACACCACCCCAGTGCATTGATCTGAAACCAGGAGCAGTTACTCGCCCAGCATGTAGGATTGTGACCACGACACCAGCACATTGATCTGCAACCCAGGAGCAGTTACGCTCGCAGCATGTCGGACTGTGTACCCCACCCCAGTGCATAGATCTGTAAACCAGGTGCAGTTACCCTTCCAGCACGTAGAGCTGTGTACCCCATCCCAGTGCATTGATCTCTAAACAAGGAGCAGTTACCCTCCCAGAATGTAGGACTGTGTACAACACCCCACTGCATTAATCTATAAACCAAGGAGCAGTTACTTCCCAGCATGTAGAGCTGTGTACACCATACCAGTACATTGATCTGTAAACCAGGAGCAGTTACTTCCCAGCATGTAGTACTTTGTACCCCATCCCAGTGGATTGATCTGTAAACCAGGTGCAGTTACCCTCCCAGCATGTTGGACAGTGTAGAATACCATAGCGCATGAATCGATAAACCAGGAACTGTTACGCTCCCAGCATGTAGAGCAAGGTACCCCACTCCAGTGCACTGATGTGTAAACCAGGAGCAGTTCCTCTCCCAGAATGTTCGATGGCGTACCCCACCCCAGTGCATTGACCTGTATACCCGGAGCAGTTACCTACTCCGCATATAGGACTTGGTACACCACCCCAGTGTATTGATCTGTAACCAGAAGCAGTTATCCTCCCAGCATGTAGGTCTGTGTACACCACTCCAGTTCATGGATCTGTAAACCAGGAGAATTTGCCCTCTCAGTCAGTAGGACAATGTACACTAGCCAAGTGCATTAATCTGTAACCCAGGAGCAGTTACCCTCCCAACATGGAGAGCTGTGTACCCCACCCCAGTGCATTGATCTGTAAACCAGGAGGAGTTACCCTCACATCAAGTAGAGCTGTGTACCACACTCCAGTGCATTGATCTGTAATCCAGGATCAGTTACCCTCCCAGCATCTATGACTATGTACACCACCCAGTGTATTGATCAGCACAACAGGAGCACTTACCCTCACAGCATGTAGGACTGTGTGCTCTGTCCCAGGGTATTGAGCTGTAAACCAGGAGCAGTTACCCTCCCAGTATGTAGCACAATGTACACTACCCCAGGGCATTGATCTGTAACCCAGGAGAATTACACTCCCAGCATGTAGGACTGTGTACATCACCCCAGTGAATTGATCTGTAAACCAGGAGAAGTTACCCTCCCAGCATGTAGGATTGTGTACAACACCCCAGTGCATTAATCTATAAACCAGGAGCAGTTACTCTCCCAGAATGTACCACTATGTACACCACCCCAGTGCATTGACCTGTAAACCGGAGCAGTTACCCTCCCAGCATGTAGGGCTGTGTACCCCACCCCAGTGCATTGATCCGTAACCCAGGAGCAGTTACCCTCCCAGCATGTAGGGCTGTGTACCCCACCCCAGTGCATTGATCCGTAACCCAGGAGCAGTTACCCTCCCAGCATGTAGGGCTGTGTACCCCACCCCAGTGCATTGATCCGTAACCCAGGAGCAGTTACCCTCCCAGCATGTAGGGCTGTGTACCCCACCCCAGTGCATTGATCCGTAACCCAGGAGCAGTTACCCTCCCAGCATGTAGGGCTGTGTACCCCACCCCAGTGCATTGATCCGTAACCCAGGAGCAGTTACCCTCCCAGCATGTAGGGCTGTGTACCCCACCCCAGTGCATTGATCTGTAACCCAGGAGCAGTTACCCTCCCAGCATGAAGGACAATGTACGCTAACACAGTGCGTTGAACTTTAACCCAGGAGCAGTTATCCTCCCAGATGTCAGAAGGTGTACCACACCTCAGTGCATTGATCTGTAAACCAAAGGCAGTTACCCTCCAAGAATTTAGGACTGTGTACAATGCAACAGTGCATTAATCTATAAACCAGGAACAGTTAGCTCTCAGCATGTAGAGCACTGTACCCCATACCAGTGCAATGATCTGTAAACCAGGAGCAGTTCCTCTCCCAGAATGTACGACTGCGTACACAACCACAGTGCATTGACCTGTAAACCCTGAGCAATTACCCACTCCGCACTTAGGATTGGGTACACCACCCCAGTGCATTGATCTGTAACCAGGAGCAGTTATCCTCCCAGTATCTCGGTCTGTGTACACCACCCCAGTTCATGGATCTGTAAACCAGGAGAAGTTACCCTCCCAGTCAATAGGACAATGTACACTAGCCCAGTGCATTAATCTGTAACCTAGGAGCAGTTACCCTCCCAATATGGAGAGCTGCTTACCCCACCCCAGTGTATTGATCTCTAAACCTGTTGCAGTTACCCTCCCAGCATGTCGGACTCTGTACTCCACATCAGTGCATTGATCTGTCAAGCATGAGCATTTACCCACCCAGCATGTTGGACTATGTAGAACACCCCAGTGCATTGATCCGTAACAGGGGAATGGTGCATGGATCTGTAAAGCATGAGCATTTACCATCACAGCAAGTATTACTATGTACATCTCTCCAGTGTATTGATCTGTAAACTGGAGCAGTTACCCACCCCGCACATAGGACTGAGTACACCACCCCAGTGCACTGATCTGTAAACCAGGAGCAGTTACCCTCACAGCATGTACAGCTGTGTACCCCACTCTAGTGCATTAATCTGTAATCCAGGAGCAGTTTGTGGGCGGCACGGTGGCACAGTGGTTAGCACTGTTGTCTCACAGTGCCTGAGACCCGGGACAATTCCCGACTCAGGCGACTGACTGTGTGGAGTTTGCACGTTTTCCCCGTGTCTGCGTGGGTTTCCTTCGGGTGCTCCGGTTTCCTCCCACAGTCCAAAGATGTGCGGGTCAGGTGAATTGGCCTTGCTAAATTGCCCGTAGTGTTAGGTAAGGGGTGAATGTAGGGGTATGGGTAGGTTTGCGCTTCAGCGGGTCGGTGTGGACTTGTTGGGCACCACCCCAACATGGAGAGCTGTGTACACTAACCCAGTGCATCGATCTGTAAACCAGGAGCATTTACGCACACCGCACATAGGACTGTGCACCCCACCCCAGTGCACTGATCTGAAAACCAGGAGCAGTTACCCTCACAGCATGTAGAGCTCTGTACCCCACTCCAGCGCATTGATCTGTAATCCAGGAGCAGTTACCTTCCCAGCATGTAGGACTGTGTACTCCACACAGTGCATTGATCAGCAAACCAGGAGCACTTACCCTCACAGCATGTAGATCTGTGTACACCATCCCAGTGCATTGATCTGTAACCCAGGAGCAGTTATCCTCCCAGCATGTAGGACAATGTACACTAGCCCAGTGCATTGATCTGTAACCCAGGAGCAGTTACCCTCCCAACATGGAGAGCTGTGTACCCCACTCCAGTGCATTGATCTGTAAACTTGGAGCAGTTACCCTCTCAGCATGGAAGACTGTGTACAAGCCCCAGTTCATTGATCTGTAAACTAGGAGCAGTTACCCTCTCAACATGTAGGCCTGTGCACTCTTGATGAAGGCGTTATGCCCGAAACGTCGAATTTCCTGTTCCTGGATCATGTTCCAGTTCCAGTTCATGGATCTGTAAACCAGGAGAAGGAACCATCCCAGAATGTAGGACTGTGTACACCATTCCAGTGCATGGATCTGTAAATCAGAAAAGTTACACTCCCAGGATATTGGACTGTGTACTACACCACAGTGCATTGATCTGTAAACAAGGAGCAGTACCCTCCCAGAATGTAGAACTGGGTTCAACACCCCAATGCATGAATCTATAAACCAGGAGCAGTTACCCTCCAGGCATGTAGAGCTCTGAACCCCACACCAGTGCACTGATCTGTAAACCTGGCGCAGTTACTCTCCCAGAATGTATGACTGTGTACAGCACCACAGCGCATTGACCTGTAAACCCAGAGTAGTTACACACTCCGCACGTAGGACTGTGTACACCACCCCAGTGCATTGATCTGTAAACCAGGAGCATTTACCGTCCCAGTATGTATAGCTGTGTACCCCACCCAAGTGCATTGATCTGTACACCAGGAGCAGTTAACCTCCCAGCATGTAGAACTGCGAACACAACCACTGTACGTTGATCTGTAAACCAGAAACAGTTACCCGCCCAGCATGTAGGAGTGTGTCCATCATCCCAGTGCATTGGTCTGTAAAGCAGGAGCAATAACCCTCCCAGCATGTAGCAATGTGTACACCATTCCAGTGCATGGATCTGTAAACCAGGAGCAGTTACGGTCCCAGCATGTCAAGTTGTGTACACCACATCAGTACATTGATCTGTAAACCAGAAGTAGTTACCCTCACAGGATGTCAGACAGTGTATCACACCCCAGTGCATTGATCTGTAAATCAGGAGGTTTTACATACAGCATGTAGGACTGTGTACACCACCCCAGTGCATTGATCTGTAAACCAGGACCAGTTACCGTCCCAGCATGTATAGCTGTGTACACCACATCAGTACATTGATCTGTAAACCCGGAGCCGTTACCATCCCAGCATGTAGGGCTGTGTACCACACCCCAATGCATTGATCTGTAATCCAGGAACAGTTACCCTCCCAGCATGTAGGACTGTGTACACCACCCCAGTGCATTGATCTGTAACCCAGGAGCAGTTAACCTCCCAGCATGTAGGACTGTGTACACCACCCCAGTGCATTGATCTGTAAATCAGAAGGTTTTACATACAGCATGACGGACTGTGTACATCACCCCAGTGCATGGATCTGTAAACCAGGAGCAGTTACTCTCCCAGAATGTACGACAATGTACACCACCCCAGTGCATTGACCTGTAAACCCGAAGCAGTTAACCACTCCGCAGGTAGGGCTGTGTACTCCACCGCAGAGCATTGATCTTTAACCAGGAGCATTTACCAACCCAGCAGGTATAGCTGTGTACACCATACCAGTACATTGATCAGTAAAATACGAGCAGTTACTTACCGGAATGTTGTGCTGTGTACCCCATCCCAGTGCACTGATCTGTAAACCAGGTGCACTTACCCTCCCAGCATGTCGGACTGTGTACACCACCCCAGTGCATTGATCTGTAAACTAGGAACAGTTACCCTCCCAGCATGTAGGACTGTGTACCCCACCCCAGTGCATTGATCTGTAACCCAGGAGCAGTTATCCTCCCAGCATGTAGGACTTTGTACATCACCCCTGTGCATTGATGTGTAACCCAGGAGCTGTAACCCTCCCAGCATGTAGGACTGTGTACACCATTCCAATGCATGGATCTGTAAACCAGAAGGAGTTACCCTCCCAGGATGTCGGTCTGTGTATCACACCCGAATACATTGATCTGTAAACCAGGAGGTGTTACACTCCCAGCGTGTAGGACTGCGTACAACACCCCAGTGCATTGATGTGCAAAACCAGGAGCAATTCCCGTCCCAGGATGTATAGCTGTGTACACCACACCAGTACATTGACCTGTAAAATAGGAGCAGTTACTCTCCCAGAATGTAGGGCTGTGTGTACCACCCCAGTGCATTGATCTTTAAGCCAGGTGCAGTTACCCTCCCAGTATGTCGGACTGTATACATCACCCCTGTTCATTGATCTGTAACCCCGGAGCAGTTACCCTCCCACCATGTAGGACTGTGTACATCACCCCTGTTCATTGATCTGTAACCCCGGAGCAGTAACCCTCCCGGAATGTAGGAATGTGTACACCATTCCAGTGCATGGATCTGTAAACCAGGAGGAGTTACCCTCCCAGGATATCAGACTGTGTATCACACCACAGTGCATTGATCTGTACCCCAGGAGCAGTTACCCTCCCAGCATGTCGGACTGTGTACACCACCCCAATGCATTGATCTGTAAACCAGGAGCAGTTAACCTCTCAGCATGTAGAGCTGTGAACACCGCCACTGTACATTGATCTGTAACCCTGAAACAGTTACCCTCCCGGCATGTAGAGCTGTGTACACCATTCCAGTGTATGGATCTGTAAACATTAGCAGTTACCGTCTCAGCATGTAGAGCTGTGTACACCACATCAGTACATTGATCTGTAAACCAGGAGCAGTTACCCTCCCAGCATGTAGCGCTGTGTACCCCATCCCAGTGAGTGGATCTGTAAACTAGGAGCAGTTACCCTCCCAGCATGTCGGACTGTGTGCACCACCCCAATGCATTGATCTGTAAACCAGGAGCAGTTACCCTCCCAGCATGTAGAGCTGTGTCCAACATTCCAGTGCATGGATCAGTAAACCAGGTGGAGTTACCCTCCCAGGATGTCGGACTGTGTACAACACCCCTGTGCATTAACCTATAAACCTCAAATAGTTATCCTCCCTGCACGTAGAGCACTGCACCCCTCACCACTGCACTGATATGTAAACCAGGAGCAGTTACTCTCCCAGAATGTACGATTATGTACAACACCCCAGTGCATTGACCTGTAAACCCGGAGCAGTTAACCACTCCGCACGTAGGGCTGTTCATACCACCTCAGTGCATTGATCTGTAACCAGGAGCATTTACCTTCCAAGCATGTATAGCTGTGTACACTACACCAGTACATTGATCTGTAAAATAGGAGCAGTTACTTACCAGCATGTAGTGTTGTATACCCCTTTTCCAATGCATTGATCTGTAAACCAGGTGCAGTTACTCTCCCAGCATGTCGGAATGTGTACACCACCCCAGTGCATTGATCTGTAAACTAGGAACAGTTACCCTCCCAGCATGTAGATCTGTGTACCCCACCCCAGTGCATTGATCTGTAACCCAGGAGCAGTTATCCTCCCAGCATGTAGGACTTTGTACATCACCCCTGTGCATTGATGTGTAACCCAGGAGCTGTAACCCTCCCAGGATGTAGGACTGTGTACACCATTCCAATGCATGGATCTGTAAACCAGGTGGAGTTACCCTCCCAGGATGTCGGACTGTGTACAACACCCCTGTGCATTAACCTATAAACCTCAAACAGTTATCCTCCCAGCACGTAGAGCACTGCACCCTTCACCACTGCACTGATATGTAAACCAGGAGCAGTTACTCTCCCGGAATGTACAACTATGTACAACACCCCAGTGCATTGACCTGTAAACCCGGAGCAGTTAACCACTCCGCACGTAGGGCTGTGCATACCACCTCAGTGCATTGATCTGTAACCAGGAGCATTTACCCTCCAAGCATGTATAGCTGTGTACCCCACACCAGTACATTGACCTGTAAAATAGGAGCAGTTACTCTCCCAGAATGTAGGGCTGTGTGTACCACCCCAGTGCATTGACCAATATACCCGGAACAATTACCATCCTAGCATGTAGGACTGTGCACTCCTGATGAAGGGCTTATGCCCGAAACGTCGAATTTCCTGTTCCTTGGATGCTTCCTGACCTGCTGCGCTTTTCCAGCAACACATTTTCAGCACTGATCTCCAGCATCTGCAGACCTCACTTTCACCCCACATCAGTGCATTGATTTGTCAAGCATGAGCATTTACCCTCCCAGCATGTCGGACTATGTAGAACATTCCGGTGCATTGACTTGTAACCGGGGAACAGTTTCCCTCCCAGAATGTCGGACTGTGTACACCATCCCCGTGCATGGATCTCTAAACAAGTAGCAGTTACCCTCCCAGCATGGAGAGCTGTGTACCCCACCCCAGTGCATTGATCTGCAAACCAGGAGCAGTAACCCTCCCAGGATGTAGGACAGTCTCCACCATTCCAGTGCATGGATCTATAAATCAGGGGCAGTTACCCTCCCAGGATGTCGGACAGTGTACCACACCTCAGTGCATTGGTCTATAAACCAGGAGCAGTTACCCTCCCAGAATGTAGGACTGTGTGCAACACCACAGTGCATTAATCTATAAACCAGGAGCACTGTACCCCACACCAGTGCACTGATCTGCAAACTACGAGCAGTTACCCTCCCAGCATGTAGTGCTGTGTACACCACACCAGCACATTGATCTGTAAACCAGGAGCATTTACTTCCCAGCATGTAGTGCTGTGTACCCCATCCCAGTGCATTGCTCTGTAAACCAGGAGCAGTTACTCTCCCAGCATGTTGGACAGTGCACTCTATCACAGTGCATTGATCTGTAACCCAGGAGCAGTTACCATCCCAGCATGTAGGATTGTGTACAGCATCCCAGTGCATTAATCTGTAAACCTGGAACAGTAACCCTCCGAGGATGTAGGACTGTGTACACCATTCCAGTGCATGGATCTGTAAACCAGGAGCAGCTACTCTCCCAGTATGTAAGAATGTGTACACCATTCCAGTGCAGGGATCTGTAACCCAGGAGCAGTTACCCTCCCAGCATGTAGGAAAATGTACACTACCCCGTGCATGATTTGTAAACCAGGAACAGTTACTCTCCTCGCATGTAGTACAATGTACACCACACCAGTGTATTGATTTGTAAACCAGGAGCAGTTACCCTCCTAGAATGTTGTACAATGTACACCATACCAGTGCATTGATCTGTAAACCGGGAGTGTTACCCTCCCAGCATGTCAGAGTGTGTACCACATACTCGTGCCATGATCACTAAACAAAGAACAGATACCCTGACAGCATGTAGGACCATTTACATCACCCCTGCACATTGATGTGTAAACCAGGAGCAGTTACACTACCAGCATGTAGGACTGTGTACATCACCCCAGTGCATTGATCTGCAAACCAGGAGCAGTTACCCTCCCAGGATGTAGGACTGTCTCCACCACCCCAGTGCATTAATTTTTAAACCTGGAACAGTAACCCTTCCAGGATGTAGGACTGTCTCCACCACCCCAGTGCATTAATTTTTAAACCTGGAACAGTTACTCTCCCAGGATGTCGGACTGTGTACCACATCTCAGTGCATTGGTCTATAAAGCAGGAGCAGTTCCCCTCCCAGAATGTAGGACTATGTGCAACACCCCAGTGCATTAATCTATAAACCAGGAGCACTGTACCCCACACCAGTGCACTGACCTGTAAACCAGGAGCAGTTACCTACTCCACACGAGGGACTGTGTACACCACCCCAGTGCATTGATCTGTAAACCAGGAGCAGTTACCCTCCCAGCATGTAGGACCGTTTACATCACCCTAGCGCATTGATCAGTAAACCAGTAGCAATTACCCTCCCAGCATGTAGGACTGTGTACATCGCCCCAGTGCATTGATGTGTAAACCAGGTACAGTTTCACACCCAGCAAGTAGGACTGTGTACACGAACCCAGTGCATTGATCTGTAAACCAGGAGCAGTTACCCTCACAGCATGTAGAACTGTGTGCCCCACACTAATGCACTGATCTGTAAATCAGGAGGAGTTACTCTCCCAGAATGCAGGACTGTGTACGCTACTCCAGTGCATTGATCTGTAACGCAGGAGCCGTTACCCTCCCAGCATGCAGGACTATGTACCCCGCCCCAGTTCATTGATTTGTAAACAAGGAGCAATTTCCCTCCCAGCATGTTGGTCCGTGTACCCCACACCAGTGAACTGATTTGTAAACCAGCAGCAGTTAACCTCCCAAAATGTAGAACTGTGTAACCCGCGCATGTTAGAAGTGAGAGGATGTACAGCTCCCATCCATTTCCAGCTTCATATCTCCATTGTGCACTGACAAGGGGGTGCTGTGGGTGTGAACATCACTGCCAGAGAGAGATGTTGGTGGAATCAGTTTAAATGTCACCACATGGGAATGGTTTGGGGTATAGACAGACAGGGCGAGACGAGAGACAGAGTCATGGAAGGATATGTTCCCAGGTTTCAGAATGCTGAAATGTAGACACTTTGATAGCATCCTATAACATGAGCCAGTCCCAGGAAACATGGGAAGAAGCGATATTGGGAGCACAGTGGCCCAGTGTTTAGCACTGCTGCCTCACAGCACCAGAGAACTGTCTTCAATTCCCACCGCAGGCAACTGCCCGTGTGGAGTTTGCCCATTCTCTCCGTGTCTGTATGGGTTTCCTCCTGGTGCTCTGGTTTCCTCCCACAGTCCCAAAATGTACAGTTTCAGTGAACTACACCTAACATTGCCCGTCGTGTTAGGTGTAGCGGAATGGGTCTGGCTGGGTTGCTCTTTGGAGGGTTGGTGTGGATTTGTATGGCCGAACGGCCTGTTTCCACACTGTAAGGTCAGACGAGTATTTATTCTGCAGCTTTGTAACTGGAATTGGCTTCAAGAGAATCTATGTCTCAATGGGCTGAATCAGACAATAATTTACATTTGTTTGATTTTCCTTGAGTGTGACAGAGGGATTGTCTGTACGAGGCCGAGCTTGATTCCTGGAGCTATCTTATCGGACTCACCTCATTAACTACTCACCCCACCCCATGGTGTCCCTCTCATTCAATACCAGCCCGATTCTCCCACCCATCATGGCTGGAGGTACTCAACATCGCCCGGATGTCCCTGGATATTCTGCAATCCTTGGCACTGGTGCCATCTTTAAAAGTCCACTAGGCACATTGTTGAGCTTTCTCCGTGAGGAGCTGCCCTGCACAATTTACCCCGAACGTGGCAGGTAAGAGGCAATTATACCACGGTTTGTCGACTGGGGCACGGAGGTCGTGGTGGATGGGCTAGTACAGAGGGGGATCACTCTCTTCCCAGAGGAGGCCACACCACCAGACCCATGGAGCATGGTCTCAGCTCACCACCAAGCTCAGTAAAATCTCTGTGGTCTGAAGAATGTCCAGCAATACAGGACAAGCAACAATAACCTTCCCTGTTCTGTCAGGATAAGACTCACCGTATTCTCTCTGCTCCCTCACACTCAATATATATCTGTAATAGCACCTGACCCCAAACAATGCTCATGCTCCACCACTCTCACTGCTGCATGCAGCACCTCTCCCCCCGACATTCTCTTTCTCTCTCTCTCGCTCTTACACACACACACACACACACACACACACCTAAACGTAAGCCCACCCCCAAACCAATAACACTGACTTGATACCACACTGTGGCATGACTCCGTCCGCACCCCTCAACATGTCCCCCCATCTCTCCCCAGCACTAACAGCAGGGCCACCCACACCCACCGTCCCTTCCTTTCTCCCATTCCAGGAGAAACAGCCTGGCATAGGACAGAAAGGGCCAAGCCGGGTGGTGGAGTGCCCGATATCCGTTCCTTCCCCCCCTTCCCCTGCCATGTGGGAAGGACCCTGGTAAGAGCCGGAGAGGACCAGGACACCTCGTGTGGAAATTCTGAAACATCCACATCCCACCGACCGAGGAAGGACCAATGTTCAATGAATGACAATGCTCACTTTAAACCCACTGGCAGTTCCGTTGCCCCCCAGCACAACTTAGAAGCCGTGGCCTTGATGCCATCTACCTTTTGTGCCGAGCTGGTATAAATAGAATCCCCACGGTCTTGGTGGGCAGGAGGGTGGGCTCACATCACATCATCACCACCACCACCTCCCAGGAAGGGAGCACGGAGAGTCCCTTCTACACCTCCTCCTGTAAACAGCCCAGATACTGAAACTAATCTGTGATATTTACAGCTCTCCCACTTGTCCTGATATCTTCAACAATCTATGCTCATGTACACGCAGTGCCCTCTGTTCCTGCAGCCCCTTTATAATGGTACAGTCTGCTTTAAACTGTCTTTATTTATCTTTCTTACCAATCTGCATCACCTCACACTGCTCTGCATTGATCCCCATCTGCTATATACTTAAACACGACACCAATGTGTGATTGTACTGTTAGAGTTCCACACTGTCCTCCATAGATTTTCCAATTCTTCCAGGTTTGGTGCCATTTACAAACATTGAGATTGTCATAGCGTCGCAGTCCCCATGAAACATCGGACATCCTGCCCTACTCACGAGTGTGAGCAAGTGAAATATTGCTATATTCCCATGGACGGAGTCGAATAATAACATGCTGTCAATGGAGCAACAAAACTCCAGACGGATTGAATGAAATATTAACAAACCACAGAGCAAGAGAAATCTGGATAGGTTTCACTTGTCTATATTCATCAGGGTATAATGTGATGAAGTTGAAAGCGTGTACTGTACCTTTAAGAGTAGGTGAATGCTGTTCTGGCCTGAGAGCTTACCAGCACCTGTGATATGAGAGGATGACAGACCCAGAAACATGTAATGCGAAAGAGCTGGAGTAGGGCAATAAGCAGTTAAGAGTTTGGGGGTTCCCAGAGTTGTGAATAGTTGATGTAAAATGTTCACTTTCAGAGGTAAAAAATAAATTTATGTTTTTAATTAAACAGTGGAATATGGGAGTTCTCTGCCATTCATATTTTAACAGTTTACAAGGTGAATTGAGCATTTCTTTACGTTTAATCTAAATTACCAGATGAGGTTCGATTCCTAACAATTCCTGTCAGTGTATCTGTGTGTCTCTGTGTAGGGCAGGTCTGGCAGTCAAACTGATGTCTTATCCATGTACTGATCTAAATATTCTTTAAACGTTGTAACTGTCCATGCTTTCACCACTTCCTCTGGAAGTTCATTCCACACACAAGCCAGCTTCTGTCTAAAATAATTACCTCACATGACTTTTGTAAATCTTTTTTCCTCACACCTTAAAATATCCCTCAGTATTGAATCTCCAACTCTAGGGAAATGACATCAGCCCTTCAGCTTATCTGTACCCCTCATTATTTTATAAACGTCTGTAAAGTTACCCCTTAATCTCATCCTCTCCAGTGAAAAATGTCCCAACCTATCCAGCCTCGACTTATCGCTCACTCCCTCCATTCCCAGCTACATCCAAGTTAATCTCTTCTGAACCCTCTCCAGCTTAATAATATCAAATTCAATAATATCTGGGTGAATAGTCGAGGTGTTTTCTAAGGGT